>NW_025192523.1:0-3719 GCF_004010195.1 Chiloscyllium plagiosum
ATATCGCTATGACAAGAAGTTGGGGAGGTTTTGCCTGTACTTGAGGTCTCACAGATTGAGAGATGACCTTGTTGAAACATTTCAGGTTATGGGGGTTTGATAGGTGAGATGCTGAGGGTTATTTCTCTTCGTGAGAGAGTTCAGGGGCAGAGGGAATAATCTCAGAGTAAGGTGTGTCCGTTTCAGACAGAGATGATGAGGAATGTCTTTTCTCTGAGGCACTGGTTGTATGAAACTATTTACTGCAGAGGCCTGGAGAGGCTGGACCATAAAGTGTATTAAAGACTGAGTTAGACAGATTTTTATTCAGTGAAAGAGTTAAGAATTATTGGAGAAATGTCGGGAAGTGGAAGTGAGGATGATCCCATCACCCTTGAACTTATTGAATCACAGAGCAGATACGATGGGCCAAATGGCCTCCTTCTGCTCCAATGTATTATGATCTTATTAAATTGTGGAACAGGCCCAAAGGCCTGATGGCCTGCTCCTCCTCCATGTCCATCTGTTTATATGTGTCCCTGCCTGCTAGGCCACAATGTTTAGCAGGTACATCTGGAACCTCCACCAGACTGGGAAGGCTGAATAGGGCCACACTGAGAGCTGTATTAAAGCTTCAATTTTAAATGTTTGGATTTCCTTCAGCAGTCCAATACTTGATCTCAGCCTGAGCCCCTGGTTAGCCCCAATTCTACTCCTGTTAATGTGGGATTCCCCTCTAATCAGGGATAGATACAGCAGTTACACAATAGCATCCACTGAAGGGCTTAGACTTGGGAATTCTCACATTTGGAGTCTGCGGACTGACACTTTGTGATAATAATGATTGTGTTTTTGTCACCATTGAAGTATTTAAACATTTAAATGATACTTGCGTACTGATCAAGTACAGGGACATTCTGGAATGTTCCCTGATCTCCTTTCACTTGCTCAAAACCAATTACACTTCTCATTTTTCTGAGTTCTGATGACAGGTAGAGACATGACAATGTTTAACATTTCCAAGTCAGAGATGAATCAATCTGTGAAATACTTATGATGTGGAACTTTAATGTAGGATAATCTGTTACAATATTTTTACTATATTTCTTTACAGGAAATTTTTGCCTTTTTTCCAAGTGGTGACCCATTTAAAATTACAACACAGAGTAACCTTTCCAATCATGTCAGTGTCACTACCCCAGTGACAGGCAGAGCCTGTGAAACACCCCCGGTAAGACAGAATTACCCTTCAGTATCTCAATTCCATTATTTATAAACATCGATTTGATAGAAAAATATCTCACGTATGAATTTCCACTTTAGGAACCATCCACCAGCCTGTCCTCTTCAGCAGGTAAATGAACTTTATAATAAAACCTACTATTCAGTTTTGGGAATTGTGCTACAGTGATGGTTGTATTACTGCAGAACTTGCTGGATGGAAGCACAGTGGGAGAAAGACCACTGTAACAGCAGATTGTGGAAATATCTTGTTTGAATTTTCTTATAAAACACAGCCCCCATTTATCTCTCCACCCTGGAGGCTCTCTGCTTCTATTCCCGATGAAGAACTTTTGCCTGAAATGTCACTTTTCCTGTTCCCTGGATGCTGCCTGACCTGCTGTTCTTTTCCAGCACCACTCTAATCTAAACCACAGTTCCAATGATTTCAGCTTTATGGTGTATCCATTGTTTTACTGCAAATGTAGAGCAACCTGCTGTTAGTTTCAAAAGTCTTCAGAATAGCATTAAATATGAGATAATGATGGCAATGGTATTTTATATTCAGGATACTTCCCCTCAGGCCTAACCTGTCTCTCCCAGCGCACACCAGATCCTGTGGATTTTCACTCATGCACTGCTCTGCATCAACCATCATTCCCCTCAGCTTTCACAGCAACCTTCAGCCAGAAGTGCTGAGTGGATGATCCATCTTGGCCTCCTCCAGTGGCCCCAGCATTACAGATACCAATCTTCAGCCAATTCAGTTCACTCCACATAATATCAAGGAATGGCTGGAAATGCTGAATTCCGCAAAGGCTCTGGGCCCTGACAACATTCTGGCAATAGCACTGAAGACTTGTGTTCCAGAACTTGCTACATCCCTAGCTAAGCTGTTCCAGTCCAGTTACAAAACTGGGATCTACACAATAATGTGGAAATTTGCCCAGGCATGTCCTGCACATAAAAGGCAGGACAAATCCAATCACCGCCCATCAGTCTACTCTCGACCATCAGGAAAGTGATGGAAAGTGTCCATCAACAGTGCTACCCAGCAGCACCTGCTCAGTAATAACCTGCTCAGTTACGCCCAGTTTAGGTTCCACGAGGCCACTCAGCGCCTGACCTCATTTCAGCATTGGCTCAAAAATGGACAAAAGAACTGAATTCCAATGGTGAGTTGAGAGTGACAGTCCTTGACATCAAGGCTGCATTCAACCAAGTGTGGCATCAAGGAATCCCAGCAAAACTGGAATTAGTGGCATCAGGGGGCAAAATCTTTGGTATTTAGAGTCATCCCTTAACACATAGGAAGATGCTTGTGGTTGTTGGAGGTCAGTCATCTTACTCCAGGACATCTCTGCACACGTTCCTCAGAGCAGTGTCCTAGGCCCAAACATCTTCAGCTGCTCCATCAATGATCTTCCCTCCATCACCAAGTCAGAAGTGGGGGTGTTCGCCAATGATTGCTCAATGTTCAGCACCATTCATGACTCCTCAGACACTGAAGCAGCCCAAGTTCAAATGCAACAAGACCTGGACAATATCCAGGCTTGAACTGACAAGTTGCCAGTCACGCAAATGCGAGGATGTGACCATCACCAAGAAGACACAATCTAACCCCCACCCCTTGACATTCACTCCTTGATGTTCCCATCACTGAATCCTCTGATCTGGACAATATCCAGGCTTGAACTGACAAATTGCAAGTCACGCAAATGCGAGGATGTGACCATCACCAAGAAGACACAATCTAACCCCCACCCCTTGACATTCACTCCTTGATGTTCCCATCACTGAATCCTCTGCAAAGCCTGTCCTCTACCTGCAAGGCACAAATCAGGAGTGTGATCGAATATTCCCCACTTACCTGGATGAGTGCAGCTCCAAAGATGCTCAACAAGCTTGACACCATCCAGGATAAAGCAGCCCGCTTACTCCGCACTAAATCTAGGAGCATCCACTCCCTCCATCACTGATGCTCAGTAGCAGCAGTGTGAACTATCTACAAGATGCACTACAGAAATTCACCAAAGATCCTCAGTCAGCACCTTCCAAACCCACAACCACTCCCATCTAGAAGGACAAGGGCAGCACAGACATGGGAACACCACCACCTGCATATTTCCCACCAAGCCACTCACCATCGGGACTTGGAAATATATCGCCATTCCTTCACCATCGCTGGGTCAAAATCCTGGAATTCCTCCCTAATGGCATTGGGGGTCAACCCACAGCAGGTGGACTGGTTCAAGAAGACAGCTCACCCCCACCTTCTCAAGGGCAGCTGGGGACGGGCAATAAATGCTGGCCAGCCAGCGACGCCCACATCCCACAAATGAATAAATAAATAAAGAGCCCTTTCTGACATTACCCATGGGCTGATGACTAAACACCCTCTCCTCCTTTCAAAGAAACATCTGAACAAAGGTTTCCAATTCCCCAATCTAGTTGCGCGTTTTGGGGAGTTTCTTGTTATTTCCTGCATTACTCCTGATAAAGGTCAAACCATTTTACTT
>NW_025192524.1:0-3719 GCF_004010195.1 Chiloscyllium plagiosum
AGTATGTGTGTGTCTCTCTCTCTGTCTCGAGTGTGTGTGTCTCTCTCTGTCTCAGGTGTTTCTCTGTCTCTCTCTGTCTGTCTCGAGTGTCTTTCTCTCTCTGTCTCGAGTGTGAGTCTCTCTGTCTCGGGTGTGTGTGTGTCTCTCTCTCTGTCTCAAGTATGTGTGTGTCTCTCTCTCTCTGTCTCGAGTGTGTGTGCTCTCTCTGTCTCAGGTGTGTCTCTGTCTCGAGTGTCTTTCTCTCTCTGTCTCGAGTGTCTCTGTCTGTCTCGGTGTGTGTGTGTCTCTCTCTGTCTCGAGTATCTGTGTGTCTCTCTCTCTGTCTCGAGTGTGTGTGCTCTCTCTGTCTCTCTCTGTCTCGAGTGTCTTTCTCTCTCTGTCTCGAGTGTCTCTGTCTGTCTCGAGTGTGTGTGTGTCTCTCTCTGTCTCGAGTATCTCTCTCTCTCTGTCTGTCTCGAGTGTGTGTGTCTCTCTGTCTGTCTCGAGTGTGTGTGTGTCTCTCTGTCTGTCTCGGGTGTGTGTGTCTCTCTCTCTGTATCAAATATGTGTGTCTCTCTCTCTCTGTCTCGAGTGTGTGTCTCTCTCTCTGTGTCTCGTGTCACTCTCTCTCTGTCATCTGTCACTCTCTCTCTGTCGTCTCTGTCACTCTCTCTCTGTCTCGAGTGTGTGTGTCTCTCTCTCTCTCTGTCTCGAGTGTGTCTCTGTGTCTCGAGTGTGTCTCTGTGTCTCGAGTGTCTCTCTCTCTCTGTCTCGATTGTGTCTCTCTCTCTCTGTCTCGAGTGTGTCTCTCTCTCTGTCTCGAGTGTGTATCTCTCTCTGTCTCGAGTGTGTCTCTCTCTCGGTCTCGGGTGTCTCTCTCTCTCTCGATCTCGGGTGTGTGTGTCTCTCTCTGTTTCAAGTGTATCTCTGTCTCTCTGTCTCTGTCTCGAGTGTTTCTCTCTCTCTGTCTCGAGTGTCTCTCTCTCTCTCTGTCTCAAGTGTCTCTCTCTCTGTCTCGAGTGGCTCTCTCTTTCTCTGTCTTTGTCTCGAGTGTGTCTCTCTCTCTCTCTGTCTCAAGTGTGAGTCTCTCTCTCTGTCTCGAGTGTGTCTCTCTCTGTCTGTCTCAAGTGTGTGTGTATCTCTGTCTCTGTCTCGCGTATGTCTCTGTCTCGCGTATGTCTCTGTCTCGCGTATGTCTCTGTCTCGCGTATGTCTCTGTCTCGCGTATGTCTCTGTCTCGCGTATGTCTCTGTCTCGCGTATGTCTCTGTCTCGCGTATGTCTCTGTCTCGAGTATGTCTCTGTCTCGAGTGTGTCTCTCTCTCTGTCCCAGGTGTGTGTGTCTCTGTCTCGAGTGAGTGTCTCTCTCTGTCTCGAGTATCTCTCTCTCTCTCTGTCTCAGGTGTATGTGTCTCTCTCTGTTTCAAGTGTGTCTCTGTCTCGAGTGTCTCTCTCTCTCTGTCTCGAGTGTCTCTCTCTCTGTGTCTCGAGTGTCTCTCTCTCTCTCTCGAGTGTGTGTCTCTCTCTCTCGAGTGTGTCTCTCTCTTTCTGTCGAGTGTGTGTCTCTCTCTCTGTCTTGGGTGTGTGTCTCTCTCTGTCTCGAGTATCTCTCTCTCTCTGTCTCGGGTGTGTGTGTCTCTCTCTCTGTCTCTGGTGTGTGTGTCTCTCTCTCTGTCTTGAGTATCTCACACACACTCGAGACAGAGAGAGAGAGAGAGAAAGAGAGATACTCGAGACAGAGAGAGAGAGACACACACACCAGAGACAGAGAGAGAGAGAGAGTCTCTCTCTCTGTCTCGGGTGTGTGTGTGTGTCTCTCTCTGTCTCGGGTGTGTGTGTGTCTCTCTCTCTGTCTCGGGTGTGTGTGTGTCTCTCTCTCTGTCTCGAGTGAGTGTCTCTCTGTCTCTGTCTCGAGTATCTCTCTCTCTCTGTCTCGGGTGTGTGTGTCTCTGTCTCTGTCTCTGGTGTGTGTGTCTCTCTCTGTCTCGAGTGTGTGTCTCTCTCTGTCTCGAGTATCTGTCTCTGTCTCGAGTGTGTGTGTCTCTCTCTCTGTCTCGAGTATTTCTCTCTCTGTCTCGAGTGTGTGTGTGTCTCTCTGCCTGTCTCGAGTGTGTCTTTGTCTCTCTCTCTCTGTCTCGAGTGACTCTCTCTCTCTCTGTCACTCACTCTCTGTCTCGAGTGTGAGTCTCTCTCTCTCTCTCCGTCTCGAGTGAGTGTCTCTCTCTCTCTCTCCCCGTCTCGAGTGAGTGTCTCTCTCTCTCCGTCTCGAGTGAGTGTCTCTCTCTCTCCGTTTCGAGTGAGTGTCTCTCTCTCCGTCTCGAGTGAGTGTCTCTCTCTCTCTCTCTCTCTCTCTCTCTCTCGAGTGTCTTTCTCTCTCTGTCTCGAGTGTCTCGAGTGTCTCGAGTGTGTCTTTGTCTCTCTCTCTTTGTCTCGAGTGACTCTCTCTCTCTCTGTCACTCACTCTCTGTCTCGAGTGTGAGTCTTTCTCTCTCTCTCCGTCTCGAGTGAGTGTCTCTCTCTCTCTCTCTCTCCGTCTCGAGTGAGTGTCTCCCTCTCTCTCTCTATCTCTCTCTCCGTCTCGAGTGAGTCTCTCTCTCTCTCTGTCTCGAGTGAGTGTCTCTCTGTCTCGAGTGAGTGTCTCTCTCTCTGTCTCGAGTGTGAGTCTCTCTCTCTCTCCGTCTCGAGTGAGTGCCTCTCTCTGTCTCTGTCTCGAGTGTCTCTCTCTCGCTCTCTCTGTCTCGAGTGTCTCTCTCTCTCTCTGTCTCGAGTGTCTCTCTCTCTCTGTCTCGAGTGTCTCTGTCTCTCTGTCTCGAGTGTGTCTCTCTCTCTCTCTCTCTCTCCTTCTGTCTCGAGTGGCTCTCTCTCTCTGTCTCGAGTGTGAGTCTCTCTCTCTGTCTCGAAAGTGTCTCTGTCTCCCTCTCCTGTCTCGTGTCTCGAGTGTGTGTCTCTCTCTGTCTCGAGTATTTCTCTCTCTGTCTCGAGTGTGTGTGTGTCTCTCTGTCTGTCTCGAGTGTGTGTTTCTCTCTGTCACAGGTGTGTCTCTCTCTCTCTGTCTGTCTCGAGTGTCTCTCTCTGTCTCGAGTGTCTTTCTCTCTCTGTCTCGAGTGTCTCTCTCTGTGTCTCTGTCACTGTCTCTCTGTCTCGAGTGTGTGTGTCTCTCTCTCTCTCTGTCTCGAGTGTGTCTCTGTGTCTCGAGTGTGTCTCTGTGTCTCGAGTGTGTCTCTCTCTCGGTCTCGGGTGTCTCTCTCTGTCTCGGGAGTGTGTCTCTCTCTGTTTCAAGTGTATCTCTGTCTCTCTGTCTCTGTCTCGAGTGTCTCTCTGTCTCTGTCTCGAGTGTCTCTCTCTCTCTCTGTCTCGAGTGTCTCTCTCTCTCTGTCTCGAGTGTCTCTGTCTCTCTGTCTCGAGTGTGTCTCTCTCTCTCTCTCTCTCTCCTTCTGTCTCGAGTGGCTCTCTCTCTCTGTCTCGAGTGTGAGTCTCTCTCTCTGTCTCGAAAGTGTCTCTGTCTCCCTCTCCTGTCTCGAGTGTGTCTTTGTCTCTCTCTCTCTGTCTCGAGTGACTCTCTCTCTCTCTGTCACTCACTCTCTGTCTCGAGTGTGAGTCTTTCTCTCTCTCTCCGTCTCGAGTGAGTGTCTCTCTCTCTCTCTCTCTCCGTCTCGAGTGAGTGTCTCTCTCTCTCCGTTTCGAGTGAGTGTCTCTCTCTCTGTCTCGAGTGAGTGTCTCTCTCTCTCTCTCTCTCTCTCT
>NW_025192525.1:0-1262 GCF_004010195.1 Chiloscyllium plagiosum
GTCTGAGAGTGTGGGTTAGGCCTGATTAATCCACGGGTAGGGTCTGGAACACAGTGTCTGAGAGTGTGGGATAGGCTGACATAATCCAGGGATTAGTGTCTGTAAAACAGTGTCTGAGGGTGTGGGTTTGGCTGGATTAATCCAGGTGTTAGGGTCTGGAACACTGCCTGAGTTTGTGATAGGCCGGATTAATCCAGGGGTTACGTTCTGGAACACAGTGCCTGAGAGTGTGGGATTGGCCAGATTAATCAAGGGGTTCGGGTCTGGAAAACAGTGTCTGATAGTGTGGGATAGGCAGGATTAATCCAGGGGTTAGGGTCTGGAACACAGGGTCTGAGAATGTGGGTTTGGCCGGATTCATCGAGGGGTTAGGATCTGGAACACAGTGCCTGAGAGTGTGGGGATGCTGGGTAAATTCAGGGGTTAGGGTCTGGAACACAGTGCCTGAGTGCGTGGGATAGGCTGGAATAATCCAGGGGTTAGGGGCTGGAACACAGTGTCTGAGAATGTGGAATAGGGCGGATTTATCCAGGGGTTTTGGTCTGGAATACAGTTTCTGAGAGTGTTTGATACGCCAGATGAATGCAGGGTTTAGGGACTGACACAGAGTGCCTGAGAGTCAGTGATAGGCCAGATTAATCCAGGGGTTAGGGTCTGGAACACAGTGACTGAGAGTTTGGGGAGGTCGGGTCATTCCAGGGGATAGGGTCTGGAACACAGTGCCTGAGAGTGTGGGGGAGGCCGGATTTTTCCAAGGGTTAGGGTCTGCAACACAGTGTCTGAGAATGTTGGTTAGGTCAGATGAATGCAGAAGTTAGGGTCTGGAACACAGTGCCTGAGTGCGTGGGATAGGCTGGAATAATCCAGGGATTAGGGTCTGGAACACAGTGTCTGAGAGCGTGGGATAGGCCGGGTCAATCCAGGGGTTAGGCTCTGGAACACAGTGCCTGAGAGTGTTCGGGAGACCGAATTAATTCTGGAGTTAGGGTCTGGAACACAGTGTCTGAGAGATTGGGATAGGCCGGATTAATCCAGGTGTTAGGGTCTGGAAAACAGCGCCTGAGAGTGTGGAATAGGCCGGATTCATCTCGGGATTATGTCTGGAACACAGTGCCAGAGAGTATGCTGGGGTTCGTGTCTGGAACACAGTGCCTGAGAGTGTGGGTTAGGCTGGACTAATCCAGGAGTTAGGGTGTGGAACACAGTGCCTGAGAGTGTGGGTTAGGCTGGACTAATCCAGTGTTTAGGGTCTGGAACACAAT
>NW_025192525.1:1950-3719 GCF_004010195.1 Chiloscyllium plagiosum
GAGAGTGTGGGATAGGCTGAAATAATCCTAGGTTTAGTGTCTGTAAAACAGTGTCTGAGGATGTGGGTTTGGCTGGATTAATCCAGGTGTTAGGGTCTGGAACACAGTGCCTGAGTTTGTGAGAGGCTGGATTAATCCAGGGGTTACGTTCTGGGACACAGTGCCTGAGAGTGTGGGGTAAATCCGGTTAATCCAGGGGTTAGTGTCTGGAACACAGCGCCTGAGAGTGTGGGATAGGCAGGATTAATCCAGGGGATAGTGTCTGGAACACAGTGCCTGAAAGTATGGGGGAGGCCGGATTTATCCAGGGGTTAGGGTCTGCAACACAGTGTCTGAGAATGTTGGTTAGGCCAGATTAATCCAGAAATTCGGGTCTGGAACACAGTGCCTGAGTGCTTGGGATAGGCCGGATTAATCCAGGGGTTAGAGTCTGGAAAACAGTGCCTGAGAGTGTGGGATAGGCCGGATTCAACCAGAGGTTAGGGTCTGGAACACAGTGTCTGAGAATGTGGGTTAGGCTGGAATAATCCAGGGGTTAGGCTCTGGAACACAGTGCCTGAGAGTGTGGGAAGTGTGCGGGAGTCCAAATTAATTCAGGTGTTAGGGTCTGGAAAACAGCGCCTGAGAGTGTGGGGAAGTCGGGTCATTCCAGGGGATAGGCTCTGGAACACAGTGTCTGAAAGTGTGGGGGAGGCCAGATTTATCCAGGGGTTAGGGTCTGGAACACAGTGTCTGAGAATGTGGGTTAGGCCGGAATAATCCAGATGTTAGGGTCTGGAAAACAGTGTTTGAGAGTTTGGGATAGGCCGGATTAATCCAGTGGTTAGAGTCTGGAAAACAGCGCCTGAGAGTGTGGAATATGCCGGATTCATACAGAGGTTATGGTCTGGAACACAGTGTCTGAGAATGTGGGTGAGGCTGGACTAATCCAGGAGTTAGGGTCTGGAACACAGTGTCTGAGAGTGTGGGATAGGCGGGATTAATCCAGGGGTTAGGGTCTGGAACACAGTGAGAATGTTGAATAATCCAGGGGTTAGGGGCTGGAACACAGTGACTGAGAGTTTGGGGAGGTCGGGTCATTCCAGGAGTTAGGGTCTGGAACACAGTGCCTGAAAGTGTGGGGGAGGCCGGATTTATCCAGGGGTTAGGGTCTGCAACACAGTGTCTGAGAATGTTAGTTAGGCCAGATTAATCCAGAAGTTAGGGTCTGGAACACAGTGCCTGAGTGCGTGGGATAGGCCGGATTAATCCAGACGTTAGGGTCTGGAACACAGTGTCTGAGAATGTGGGTTAGGCGGGATTAATCCAGGGGTTAGGGTCTGGAACACAGTGCCTGAGAGTGTGGAATATGCCGGATTCATACAGAGATTATGGTCTGGAACACAGTGCCTGAGAATGTGGGTGAGGCTGGACTAATCCAGGAGTTAGGGTCTGGAACACAGTGTCTGAGAATATGGGTTAGGCGGGATTAATCCAGGGGTTAGGGTCTGGAACACAGTGCCTGAGAGTGTGGGGGAAGCCCGATTAATCCAGGGGTTAGGGTCTGGAACGCAGTGCCTGAGTGCGTGGGATAGGCTGGAATAATCCAGGTGTTAGGGTCTGGAAAACAGTGTTTGAGTGTTTGGGATAGGCCGGATTCATACAGAGGTTATGGTCTGGATCACAGTGTCTGAGAATGTGGGTTAGGCTGGACTAATACAGGAGTTAGGGTCTGGAACACAGTGTCTGAGAATGTCGGTTAGGCGGGATTAATCCAGGGGTTAGGGTCT
>NW_025192526.1:0-3719 GCF_004010195.1 Chiloscyllium plagiosum
CTGTCTTTCTGTATCTTTCCCTGACAGTGGGTTCTGGTTCCCTAGTGTATTGAGTGCTGGCATTGTGCAGCTCAGAGAGAGTGAAATGGTGTGTGCCAGGCTGTTGTTCACTTCCCAATATGTCCCATGTGATGATCCACGGACAGGGGTGTTTCAGAAGCTATGAGACACGTTTTTGTAACTTGGTCTGTATCTGTGTTTGTCCCGCTCAGGTGACCTTGCGATCAGTTACACGAGGAAGCCCACTGATTAAAGGACCGTTCATCTAAATTGTGTGACAATGCAGTCTCTTAAAAAAAGTTATTTGCTCCATTATTTTTTAAAAATAAGACGTATTAAAGGCTAAACTGCCTACTTAAAACGGCTCAAGTATATAACTTACAAGGCTTTTAGAGTTTTTAATAAATAGTAGGAACAATGGCCAGCTCACACAGACCAGGCATTTCAGATTTTTTTCTTGTAGCTGTTCCAATCACCAGGTGCTTGGGGTCCCAGAAGGGTTGGAAGTTTTAGTAAATTATCCTTAGCCTGCTAATCTCTCTGAGACCTTTCTTGATGCTGTTTGCTCCTGGATTGGAGAACTGTATACAGAAATGTATGTTGAATGCTCCTTTTTGCCAAGGGTTGTGTTTAGGTGATATTAAGTATATTGGGACGATTCATTTGTAGAAGGTACTGTATCCATTATTCGGTTAAGGTTTCCAATAATTAAATTACTCTAAATTCTTCTTCATTTTGTCTGGACTTTCATTAGAGTGCTTAATTATATTGTGTTTTTATTAATGTTAAATGGTTTGACTAGCAACGTCACATCTGGAACTCCCACTTCACATCTATCTTTTAACGAAGGCAAGGTTGGCATCCCAGCTACCGTCTTAAAATAGTTTGAGGCGGTCTGGTTGGTCCATTGTAAACTGGGGGTGCTTGTCTGGTTCTAATTCGATAATACCAAATTGGGTTTAGAATTACAATCCCTACAGTGTGGAAAAAGGCCATTCGACCCAACAAGTCCACACTGAACCTTCGAGGAGCAACGTACCCAGACCCATTCCTCTACCCTATTATCAAATGTTTACGCCGCCTAAGGCACCTAATGCACACATCCATGAAAACTCTGAACAATTTAGCATGGCCAGTACACCAGACATGACATCTTTGGGTCGTGGGAGGAAACCAACGAATCCAGAATAAGCTCATGCAGACACTGGAGAGTACGCACCAGGAGGCTATTGGGTTCAAAGGTCGTGTCTGGTAGTTGTTAGTGTCTTTGGTTCCGGATGTTGAATTCGGTTGGTTTGAACAGTGCTTTGTGTATAAAGATTCTTTCAGTCACTGAGAGTTCTCTGGGTGTGGAAGAAGTGAAGTTGGGGGTTTTACAAAAGGTAATGAAGGCAAAGCTGGAGTGGGTTGCGTTTGCCTGTGAGAAGATGAGAGATAATTACAACTAAAGCTCGGAAATTACATTTGGTAGAACTGCCATCAGACTCTTTAGAAATGGCGAGAATGCAATTTCAAATGAGGCACCTTGAACATGAGAAGGAATTGAAACAGTTTGAATTATGATGAAAAGTAGAAATAAAAGAAAAGGAAATGAAGAAGAAAGAGAGAAAAGGAGACAAGAAAAGCAGAGAGTTTCAACTTAAACAGTTAGCAATTAGAGAGGAAAGTTGACATAGAAGGCGGCGATGAAGGTAGACGGTCGGCGGGATGAGGAGGATAGTGAGGATGAGTAACCCTATAGTAGCCGAAGGCGTAATGGGATTCTGTTTAAATATGTCCAATTATTATCAAAACTTGATGAGAAAGATGGGGGAGCCTTTTTAATTTCATTTCAGAAATTGTCTAAACCAATGCAGTGGCCAGTGACCATGTGTATTTAGTTGATCCAAACCAAGCTGGTGGGTATTTGCATCCCTATCGAGAAGGTATCTGGCCAGTATGAGGTGGTGAAGAAAGCCATCTGAAGTGCATATGACCATGTGCCAGAAGCCAACAGACAGTGTTTCAGGATTCTAAAATAGCGTCCCTGGTTAAACGTGCATTGAGTTTGAAAGGATCAGACAAAATAATTTTGAAATGTGGGTAAGGGGATTAAAAATAGAGCAAACCTATGATGCTCTTAGATTCTTATTTTGGAGAAGTTCAACAATTCACTTCCTGCAGTCGTGAGAACTCGTGTGGCAAGTTTAGAAGCTGATATGGCTGCTGATGATGATTGGGTTCATTAATCAAGGTTTGGCTTCCTTGAGAGGCTGAGAAGAATGTGCGAGCTCCTCTTAAAACATGTATCTTTGAAAGCAAGGTTTACTGGCATAGGCCAGGAGTAGTATGTAAAGGGATTACAGCATTAAGAGGTACAGAAGCAAGTAACTCTTTTATACTGACCAGTCGCAACATATCTGTAAGGCACACTTCACATCTATGTTTAAAATAAGGATAGGTTTGGGTCTAAGCGGCCTTCTTAAACTATTTTGCGGAGATTTGGTCTGGTCCTTTTCAATTGTAGCCGAGGGGTCTCTGACTGACTCCTGTTATGGAAAAGTTAGTGGAGATAGTTTGCTGGAGTTTGTGTTGTGAGCTGTCTCAGACATTCAGGCATTCCTGAGGATTTGGTGACCCAACTTTGGATGGAGCATGGAAACTGCAGTTACAGCATCTGAGCCTGTACCATTAACAAAAAATGAAGCAGTGGCTGCAGAGAGGGGAAGCTCTGAAACCACGGAGTGAGTGTGTGTGGGGAAAGGGATCTGCTGTATCCACTCTGGGATTTCCAAGACCACCTTCCCAAGGGACACTTATCCCAGGAGCAGAGTTTGAGAGGACACTGATTGAACAGGGAGCTGGTCACAGAGCGGTGTCACGTCCTTCAACATGGCCTGCTGCTTCACACAAGGGGGAGGACAGTGCTGTCAGTGAATGTTAGGGTCATATTCCATTCAGCCTCGATGATCCAGGACTTTCCAGACAGGACTGGGTGACATATCTATCATCTCCCAGTATCTCACATCAATGTCACCATTTGGAGACGGAGGATAAACATAGTTAATGAGGTAAATATATTGTTTCTCCCTATGCAGAGAGCTGCTGCTATCCTTATTTTCCCAGTATAGTGGGATTCCTGATGGTGTACATGGCAGCTGCAGAGTACCCGTGTCAATGGGGAGCAGTGGAGGAACTGCAGGCGATCTCACTCTATTAATGTTACAATGTGTCTATGCACAGTACATCGTGTTGGTGAATACGCCTGTCTTGACAGCAGCCACAGTTTCTTCATTCAGAAACACTGGTCACTGTGTGGCTCCATTGGTGACGTTCTGTAAAACAGATTAAGACTGATTTATCCGGAGTACCTGCTTCGTGTTTGATACACAGTGCTCTCCCATTGCTGTGTAACATGGTCGAAAGGCTGAATATGGACGAGGAGTCAGGAATCCAACCCCTCGAACATGCTCCGCCATTGAATACAATCATGGCTGATATAATCGCGGCCTCTATTCCACTTTCCTGCCATATCTCCATCCGAAGACACCTTCCTTGCAGAATTCAGTTGAGGGAACCATCTCTGAGCTCCTTCCAATGTAACAATCCCCTTTCTTCATTGAGTAGAATAAATCTGTGCACACTACTCCAATGTGATCTCACTATGATCCTTTACAGAGGCTGCAAAAAAAACTTACCAGCCTGCAGAAATGTTCCCACTCAGTTTAGAGCAAGTTTAG
>NW_025192527.1:0-1356 GCF_004010195.1 Chiloscyllium plagiosum
CTCTGATTTGATTTTCCTAGCCTATGGAAAAGAACTCGGCTTTTCACCCTGCCCAAACCTTCCCTGATTTTGTAAATTACTATAATGTCACCCCTCAACCTCCTACAAACCATCTGATTCTAACTTCAAGAACAAGCACTTAAAGATCAGCACTGTAAATTTGAAACAATGTTAAAAGTGACAGGTAAACAATGCTCAGCCCAAACTTCATTCTGTTATTTGTTTTCTTCTTTATGTTACAATACTAAGGCAGCATGAAAATATTACTAGTGCCAATAAGCCGTCAAGCACCTGAATTCCTTTGCCTGACGGCAGTGATGCCGACAGTGAAAATGTATCTCTGGCCAGATCTATATAATACAACATGTTCAACAGGGAAATGGAATTAGCATGGATGAACACTTTGGTCGGCATGGACCACTTTGGTCCAAAGGGCCTGTATCCATGCTGCAGGAATCCATGATTCTAATATTCTAACAACCATTTCGTGTCTACCACTCCGTGTTCAAACATTCGATATTGTATGCAGGCGCCGTGTAAAATGCAGTATATTAACGTCTCTAGTCCTCAGAGCAAATTTATTAATGAGTCCTTCTGACCACACAACAACAAATCCAAAATAACCTGCTCCCTTGTTTGAGTCACAACATACTCTTCAACCAACCTGTTATACGCTTATGGAATTTATTTTTCACAACATTAGTAGCTACTTAGTTAACGCAGTTTAGATGCAATTAGAGATCATGTAATAATACTGCAGCACCCATAATATTTGCATCTCTAATTTACAGAGCATATAATGCACAGAATTTGCACGAGAGCAAATAATACACTAATACACTACTGCTTGCTTCTTCCTATTTGTAAGATCCACCCAAACTGATTCTGTGGAATCTGAGGGATAGGGTCAGTGGTGTTATTAGTGATAGACGTGAACAAGACATTCGGAGAGGGTCACCTCGAAGCTGATATAGTCTGAAGAAATGATCAGCATCACAGGACAAGCATCAATATCCTCCCCACTCTGTCAGGTTAACATCAACGTACTCTCTCTGCGCCCTCAAACTCACTACCTGTTATAGCCCCTTCCACCTAACAAGGCTCATACCCTATCTCCAAATAAGCCTCAGGCACTACCACTTTCACTATTGAATTCAGCACCTACCACCCCCCACTCCGCGCGTTCTCTTTCCCTCCACTATATTCCCAACACTAATAACACTGCATGGATACAACACTGTGGACTGACTCCCTCCGGACACCTCACCATTCCCCCTCCCCCTCCACCTAAACCAGCATTAACAGCAGGGACACACACTCCCACCACTACTCCCTCACCCCCCCTTTCTGTCATTC
>NW_025192527.1:1626-3719 GCF_004010195.1 Chiloscyllium plagiosum
TTTCATTGGAGAAAAGAAGGTTTAGGGGTGACTTGATAGAGGTGTATAAGATGATTAGGGGTTTAGATCGGGTCGACAGTGAGAATCTTTTTCCACGTATGGAGTCAGCTATTACAAGGGGGCATAGCTTTAAATTCAGGGGTGGTAGGTATAGGACTAAAGTTAGGGGTAGATTCTTTACTCAGCGAGTCGTGAGTTCATGGAATGCCCTGCCAGTAGCAGTGGTGGACTCTCCTTCATTATGGGCATTTAACCGTGCATTGGATAGGCATATGGAGGATAGTGGGCTAGTGTAGATTAGGTGTGCTTGGATCGGTGCAACATCGAGGGCCAAAGGGCCTGTACTGCGCTGTATTCTTCTATGTTCTATGTTCTAAGACGTGGTGCTTTAATGTTAGGTTAACACAGTTTAAAATAACAGGTCCCACACTGAAATAAGGTCGCCCCTTTCATTTTAGTGTTATACTATCTGTAGGGTCCTCATCCCCAGGGAGCAGTGAAGACTCCGTTTTTGAAGATATTCAAGGCTGAGCTCGAGTGATTTTTGCTGGACAGGAGAGTCAATGTTTATTGGGAACAGGCAGGAGACGGATCGTCAAACACAATCGGTTCAGTCATGAGCATTCTGACTGGTGTCGCCGAATGGCCAACTGCTGTCCCTACCCCATGTGCTGTTCCCTCAATTCACCCTCGAGGCTGTTACAGAGACATGCTGCTGTCCCTACGTCCTGTCTTGTTCTCGTAATCCACGCTCGATGCTGTTACAGAAATATACTGCTGGCCCTACCCAATGTGTTGTTCCCTCAGTCCACCCTCGATCCTGTTACATTGATATACTGCTGCCATTATCCCATGCATTGTGCCCTCCATCCACCCCTCGAAGCTGTTTACAGAGATAGGGGACCACTCATTATCATTACCATGAGACTGGAGGAGACCATTCTGCCTATTTAATGAGTTATAGAGGAAAATAGAACGAATCATTTTAGCTCATTGAGTACATTTTACTGCACAGGACGTCATGTGGACATCTGAGCTGCTACACAGGAAGCTGTTGCTAACAGGAAATAGAGAGTAGAGATAGATGCTTATTTTCACATTACAAAGCTGTAACTGGTGGAATGCCTCAGAGATCACTATGGGATCATCAACCATCAATATCTGCATCAAAGATCTGGAGGAAGGGACTGAATATATCAAAGCCCAATTAGCTTAAACACCAAGCTCGTCATCCAGTATGTCATCAAATGGAGGTCGTGTGTCATCAATGTGATATAGGCAAAGGGAGGTTAGTGAGCAAACCTTCACCAAATATAGCATAATGTGAGTTGTCCATTTTGGATGGAAGGATAAAACAATGGTAAACAATTTTAGTGGAGAGAGATTGCAGAACTCTGTGATACAGACAGCATTCATGATCCTGGTACACGAATCATATGCAGCTACTCTGCACTTGCCGTTAGTGATTTGGAGGCTAAGTGGAATGATTGTGTTTCTGGCAAAGGGTACCAGGTTTAATCAGGAATGTTTTACTGCATCTGTACCGGTAAAAGTGAGGAGTGCAGTTGCTGGAAATCAGAGTCGAACAGTGTGAGGCTGGAAAAGCACATCCAATCAGGCAGCATCCGAGGAGCAGGAGAATTGGCGTCACGGGTATAAGTCCTTCATCAGGACTGTGCCCAAAACATCGAGTTTCCTGTTCGTAGGATGCTGCCTGACCTGTTGTGCTTTTTCAGCATCACATTTTCCGAGTCTACTTCTGTACAGGGCGTAGCTAAGACCACATCTGACACATTATGTGCAGTTTTGATCCCTTAAAGTAAAAAAAAAAAAGTTTTAGAAGCTTATCAGCAATGTTTTGGTCACACTTTCCTGGAATAAAGGCCTTTTGTTCTGAAACATTATCAGTATTGGACTTGGATGAGAAATCATTTTGAAGCATACACGATTTTGAGAAAAATCAGCTGGATGCATATTTTCTCTTCTCAGGGAGACAAAAACTGTGTAATAAATTTTAAGAATAAAATGTATTGATTTTAGCACAGATATTATAAAGATACCAAACGATTTTTAAAAATTAAGCATATGCGTAC
>NW_025192528.1:0-3720 GCF_004010195.1 Chiloscyllium plagiosum
GATGGAGCAAAGTTTACTTAATCTTCACAACCACAGCGTCAATGTGTACGGTTTATTGGGATAGCATTCCCTAATGCACTGTGTTAATTTGCCATAATGTATGCATGCACTGCTAAGGGAGGCCTGAGTGTGAGTTTGGAGACAAAGTAATACTTTCCGACATCACTAGAAAAGGGAAAGCGACCACCCACTGCTCCCCTGGATGATCAGATCATACGTGTTGCAGAGAGGATGGAGACCCCAATTGGATCAGACAGTGTGTGACCCGGGGAAATAGCGATCCAAGTGAGATAAGGCAGTGTGTGACCGCGGGAATGGAGACCCCAGTGAGATCATTCAGTGTGTGCCTCGAGGAAGTTGGAGATCCCAGTGAGTTCACACAATGCGTGACCCGAGAGAGAGGTGGGATGGACAAGCCGGTGAGATCAGACTGTGTGTGAGCCGAGTATAATGGAGATTCCAGTGAGATCAGTCAGTGTGTGACCGGAGCAGGATGGAGATCCCTATGAATTCAGACCATGTCTGACTCGGGAAGCATGGGTATCCCGATGAGATCAGGCAATGTCTGACCCAGGAAGGACGGAGATCCCGGTGAGATCAGGCAGCCTGTGACTCAAGTGAGGATTGAGATCCCAGGAAGATCGGACACTGTTAATTCCACCAATGAGATCAGGCAGTTTCTGACCCCAGGGAAGGTGAATATCCTGGTGGCATCAAACAGTGTGTGACTGCAGGAAGGATGGAGCGTGTGAGACTGGAGCAGCGCTCAGACAAAGCATACATTTGGGTTCCATAGCCTGGACGGATGTGTAATATGGATGTACTGATTCATATTCACTGCGTTTCTACCGAATTTCTCATTGCATCTTGTGTCCTGACTTCCTCTCATGTTCTATCCATTGTATGAGTGTTGATAGCATAGCCGAATGGTGAGGGATGTGCAAGATCATGTCCTTACAGATTATAGTTAAGTGCTCAAAGCTCAAACATGCCTTCTTGATTTTCAGCTTTTACATCCTGGAACCATTTTAATTTCAATCTAATTAGTATGATGGTAATGCCACACAGCACGATGGATTCCATCCCAAAAACTGAAGATAAGGCTTTGTCTCAAATTGCCAGTTTCTAGATTTGAGGGAAAAAAAACTGCAGGATTGACTGGCAACAAAATGTTGTCAAGGGCCCAGAGTGATGTCTGGTAATCTATCCAGTGTTTTTTTTTATTATTCTACGATAGATGTTCCATGTAACTGAGTGGTGTATTCTCATACTTTGCAGTCACGCTGAATATCCCTGCAGAATATTATGTGTCAGGAATGAGTCTGGTTTTACCCTCCAGTTTATGCCCATGAATATTCTCAGTGTTAATAGTGGGTTGCTGGGAGGCAATATGGAAAAGATTTCACAAGGCGGCTGTCAGTGACACAGATATAGATTCGTTGCCCCAGTGGCATTATCAGTCGACGATTAACCCAGAGTGCGCAGATACTGTTCTGGGAATCTAGGTTCGAATTCTACAGTGGTTGATTGTGGCGATTGAGTTCGATTAAAAATTGTGTTTAAGAATCTTAAAGGTTGCCATGAAACATGATCGTTTGTCAATTGTGTTTAAGAGTCTTAAAGATTGCCATGAAACATGATCGTTTGTCAGACAAATCCATCAGGTTACATTCTTAGCAAGTTTGTGAATGACATTAAGAATGGCGGAGTAGCAGATAGTGAAGGTGGCTATCAGAGAATACAGGAGAATATAGATAGATTGGAGATTTTGGCAGAGAAATTGCAATTGGAGTTCAATCCGGAAAAATGCGAGGTGATGCATTTGGAAGATCCAATTCAAGAGCGAAGTTTGCAGTAAATGAAAAAAAAATCATTGGTAAATTTGATATACAGAGAGATCTGGGTGTTCAGGTTTATTTTTCCTTGAAGATGGCAGCGCAGGTCCGTATAGTGGAGAAAGTGAGGACTGCAGATGCTGTAGATTAGAGCTGAAAATGTGTTGCTGGAAAAGCGCAGCAGGTCAGGCAGCATCCAAGGAGCAGGAGAATGAAGAAGGGCTTATGTCCGAAACATCGATTCTACTGATCCTTGGATGCTGCCTGACCTGCTGCGCTTTTCCAGCAACACATTTTCAGGTCTGTATCGTGGCCAAGAAGGCATACAGCATGCTTTTCTTCATCGGATGGGGTATTGAATACAATAGTTAAGACCATAAAACCATACGACATAAGAGTGGAAGTGAGGCCATTCGGTCCATCGGGTCCACTCCGCCATTCATTCATGGCTGACGGGAATTTCAACGCCACTTATCCGCACTCTCCCCATATCCCTTAATTCCTTGCAAGATGAATAATTTATCAATCTCTCCATTGAAGACATTCAACGTCCTGGCCTCCACTGCACTCCGTGGCAGTGAATTCCACAAATAGACCACTCTCTTCCTGAAGAAATGTCTCCACATTTCCGTGTTAAAGTGACCCCCTTTAATTCGAAGGCTGTGCTTGCGGTCATGGTATCCGCGCCTGATGGATACAAATTTCCAGCGTTCCCTCTTTCTAAACCTTGAGTTGGCAGTTCATGTTCAGTTTTATAAGGCTTATGTTTGGCCAAATTTGGAATACTGGATATTGTTCTGGTCGTACATTACCAAAAGGACGTGTATGGTGAAGAGAGGGTGCATAGAATGTTCACCAGGGTGTTGCCTGGTGTGGAAGGTGCCAGCGTTGAGGAGAGGGTGAGTAGATTAGGATTATTTTCATTTGAAAGGAGGAGCTTGTGATGGAGACCTGACTGAGGCATATAAATCATGAGACCTGCGGACATGTTGGATAACAAAGAAATCTTTTTCCTGGAGTGGAAGACAGATTTGCTACGTGTTACGAGTTTGAAGTGAGGGGAGACAAATTTAGGGGACATATGCATGGAAGGTTCTTCAGGTAGAAGGTGGGGTGACTTGGAATGCATTCCCAGCAGAGGTGGTAGGGACAGGTACGATAGGGTTCTTTGTGATGTATCTGGACAGATACATGAATCGATATGGTGCAATGCGACTCAGATCCTTCGAAAATAGGCACCAAGTTTAGGTAGTGGATCCGGATCAGAGCTGGCGTGGAGGGCCGAAGCGCCTGTTCCTGTGTTGTACAGTTCTTTGTTCTTCGTTCTAGGTTCACAGACGTCCTTTAGGAAAGGCATCAGCCATCCTTTCCCTGTCTGGTCCACATGCGACCCTGGGTCCACAGCAGTATGACTGACACTTAATTGCCTTTTGGGTAATTAGCCATGGGGAATAAATTTTGGTGTAGCCAATAATGCCCAAATACTGTGAAATTACACAAAATAAATAAAATCTGATCTGGAGATTTCATCATAAGTTTCAATGATTTGTTAATCAGGAAAAGGAGGGGATGCTGCTCTGTTTAATAAGACGATGTTCTCCTCATTGTAATATTCGCGATCTACCCTTCCAATTGCTATATATTTATTACAGAAACGTGGAGAACCTCCTCCAAGCATTGCTGAAAGATTCACAAGCGGCTGTAGCGTTATATTTTTGTCTTAAAACGGGCCTCTGAACCTCTGCATGAAACTGCAGCTGAAGCAGGAAGAGAGAACAAAGTGGGCAAGATCGAAAAAGAGAAGTGAGTAACCGTCTTTGGTTTCCACCCTGGAAAAGCAGAAAGTAAGCATGAACTTCAGGAAAATAGAGTGCGAGGAACTTGC
>NW_025192529.1:0-3720 GCF_004010195.1 Chiloscyllium plagiosum
CGTTATGCTGAGGTCCATCCGAATGGCTTCCGCTAGCTGTTCGATCACAAGTATGACTTATAGTGGCAAAAGAGGGCACCCTTGGCGACAACCTTTGCCAACATAAAAATATCTGATCTCATACCACTGGTAAGTACCACTGCTTACGGGTCACTATATAGCATACAATCCATTTGGTAAGAGCCTCTTATAGGCCAAACCGTTCCATAATATAGAAAAGGAACGGCCATTCCAGCCGATCGAATGCTCCCCCTGCATCTACTGAAACGATCAAGCCCTGGATTGCTCTTTGCTTACACATTTGCACAATATTTAGTACTCTTCTAATATGACTAGTGGACTTATGACCCTTAATAAACTCCGTCCGGTCCACTTCTTTGATAAATTATATTATCCTCTCCAGTCTTAAGCCAGCATTTTCGACAGGATTTTAAAGTCCACACTCAGTAAGGATATAGGCATGTACGAAGTACAAACTTCTCGGCATTTCCCTTTCTTGAGAATGAGACAGATTTTTGTTTGTCTGAAAGTGGACGGGAGACTACCCTCACTGAATGAATAGTTTTGCATGGCCATTAGCGGTACAGGCAGTTCATTATTGAACGTCTTACAGAACTAAATTTGAAATGCATCCGGCCCGGGCGATCGATCGCTCTGGAGCAGCATCACCAACTCCTTCACTTCCTGAGTTGTCAAAGGGGCGATCAAAAAGGATACCTGCTCCGATGTTAGACCCGAGAGATCCAAGTTCTTATAAAAAATGGACTCCATCTTCCTCATTCTATCTTGACATTCCTCCGACTGATGGAGCACAAAATAAAAGTTTCAATATACTGCATTGATCTTTTTTAGGATCACAGGTCAAAGTGCCAGTACTCTCTCTAATAGCTGTAATAGATAGGGCATCCTTCTTCTTTCTGGCAAGGTATGCTAAATATCTGCTCGGCTTATTGCCATACTCAAATAGTATCTGCTTCGCAAACAATTTCTCCCTGTTTGCTGTTTGACTAAGTGCAGTATTCAAGGTTGCTCTGAGGGCTGTAATCAGCTGTAATTTGATTTTCGATGGCGTATCAACATACGTTTACTCAACTGCCTGGAGGCCAGCCTCGAGCAGTCGTTGTTGCTCTCCCGTCTGTCTTGTGTGGGTCACAGAATACGAGGTAATCAAGCCCCGTGCACGCGCCTTCTCAGTCTCCCAAATCATCGATGGGCTACTGGCCATACCTAAGTTAATATCACAGAAACTGTTAAATTCCTCCAAAAGGTATTATACAAACTTACAACCTTTCAGTGAAAAAAAGGGTCCATACGCCAGTGCCGGGAGTCCATCTCATTTCCACCAGACTTCATCTCCATATACAATGTCACATGGTCAGAAATAGCTATATTCCATATTTTGCAGGACAGTACCGAATTCAAAAAGGTCGAAGGGAGAAAAAAATAATTCTGGCATGGCACTTATGTGGATTAGAATAAAAGGTAAAATCTCTACCCTCAGGGTGAAGACATCTCCACACATAGAGTCATAAAGATGTACAGCATGTAAACAGAACCTTCTGTTCATGCTGACCAGATATCCCAGACAAACCTCGTCCCACCTGCCGGCTCATATCCCTCCAAAACCTTCCTATTCATATACCTATCCAAATGCCTCTTACATGTTGCAATTGTACCAACCTCCACCATTTCCTCTGACAGCTCATTCCAAACACGTACCACTCTCTGTGTGAAAAAGCGGCTCTCACGCTAAACCTATGCCCTCTAGTTCTGGACTGCCCGACCCCAGGAAAATACTTTGCCTATCTACCCTATCCATGCCGCTCATAATTTTGTAATCCTCCAAAATATCACCTCTCAGCGTCCAAGGCTCCAGGGAAAGCAGACCCAGCCTGTTAAGCCTCTCCGTGCAGCTCAAATCCTCAAACCCTGGCAACATCCCTGAAACCTTTCAAGTTTCACAACATCTTTCCGATAGAAAGGTAACCATCTTTGCACGCAATATAAAAACAGTGGCCCAACCAACGTCCTGTACAGCTGCAACATTATCTGCCAACTCCTGTACTCACTAATCTGACCGATAAAGGAAAGCATACCAAATGCCTTTTTCACTATCCTATCTACCTGCTACTCCACTTTCAAGGAGATATGAACCTGCACTCCAAGGTCTTTTTGTTCAGCAACACTCCCTAGGACCATGACATTAAGTGTATAAATCCTGCTAAGATTTGCTTTCCAAAAATGCAGCAACACACATTTATCTGAATTAAACTCCATCTGCCACGTCTCAGCCCATTGGTCCATCTGGTCAAGATCCTGTTGCAATCTGAGGTAACCCTCTTCGCTTCCACTACACCTCCAATGTTGGTGTCATCTGCAAACTTACTAACTGTACCTCTTATGCTCGCATCCAAATCATTTTTGTAAATGACAAGAAGTAGAGGACCCAGCACCGATCCGTGTGGCACTCCACTGGTCACAGGCCTCCAGTCTGAAAAACAACCTTCCACCACCACCCTCTGTCTTCTACCTTTGAACCAGTTCTGTATCCAAATGGCTAGTTCTCCCTGTATTCCGTGAGATCTAACCTTGCTAATCAGTCTCCCATGGGGAACTTTGTCGAACGCCTTACTGAAATCCATATAGATCACATCTACCACTCTGCCCTCATCAATCCTCTTTGTTACTTCCTCCAAAAATTCAATTACATTTGTGAGCTATGTTGACTACTCCGAATCTGTCCTTGCCTTTCCAAATACATGCACATCCTGTCCCTCAGGATTCCCTCCAACAAATTGCTCACCACCGACGTCAGGCTCACCGGTCTATAGTTCTCTGGCTTGTCCTTACCACCCTTCTTAAACAGTGGCACTACGTTCACCAACCTCTAGTCTTCAGGCACCTCACCTGTGAATATCGATGATACAAATATCTCAGCAAGAGGCCCAGCAATTACTCCGTATTCAAATCCCCCAACTGCCTAGATTGCAGAGATATACCCACAGAATTCCTTGGAATCCTGTCCACCTCCTGGTCAATGTTATGATTGAAACCTCTCCCTATAATTGTATAACGCGCCCCAGAGTCATCAATCTGGAAAGCGCATCCATTACAAATTTAGTAGGAAGTGCTGGAGGGCAATATGCATCCAGGATCTGGTACACCTCACCATCTGTTCTAGCTATAAGTATTATAAACAGCACAGACTCATCCTTCATTTGGCATAGCATATGAAATGGACGTTCTTCTGAATGAGAATGGTAGGTCCTCTCATTTTCGTGTCAAAAGATGAGAAGAACACATGGATAAATCCTCCCTAATTCAGCTTGAAATGCTTCTTGTCAGTTAGGTGTGTGTCCTGTAATAGGGCAACATCAATCTTCTCTTTTTAAAGTCTTGACAGTGTATTTCCATTATAATTGGTGAGTGATTAACTTTAACGTTCCAGATGCACCACTGAAACGAATGCCTAGCCTGGATTGTCCAAGATAGTCCGAGACCCACCGGGAGGAAGACCCCTGCTCATAGAGTACTGAGTAAAGACCATAAATAATTCACAGAGATATGAAAATACCACCTCGAAAACTCCTAAATCAAAACTTCTAAAAACTACTCCTAAGAAGGAACAACGTAAAACATAACTAAAAGGAGACACTCCCCCTTGTCGACAGGGGGAGGTCCGACCATCCAATAATCCCACCATAACTCTTTCCAGCTGGA
>NW_025192530.1:0-1249 GCF_004010195.1 Chiloscyllium plagiosum
TCTCGATTGCTCGAATTTCATTCAGTCTGCTTAGTATGAACAGACATTTCAAGGCAGCTGTACATCAGAGAAGAGCAGGAAAAGATAATGGGTGATTGTGCACTGTACATGTCACTGGACCAACAGGTCTGCCCAAGAGGTATTTATTGTGGGTCAGAGAACCTCAGAATTATTTTGGTATGGATGGAGGCCATTCAGCCCATCGTAGAGTTGCGATCTCTCCAACTGCACAATTGGAGATCGAGAGAGTGTGTGAAGATAGATTGTGAGACAAAGAAATAAATTGAGAGAAAGCAAGTGAAGTGAGATAAACTGAGAGAGGCTAGAAAGGGGAGCGACTGACTGAGTGCAAGAGGAAGAGGTGTTAGATGAGGGTGACGTTAGATAGATTAGAAGACCGCAGACAGAAGTTAGAAGCTTTATTTAGAAATTCCTCTGGACGGCAAGCCTATTGTCTGTGCACCATACACTGTGAGCACTGTGCTGATACTGGCTGTCTTCCCAGATTATTTATTTCCAATAATATCACAGAGCTGGGTTACTGACAGCCAAACAGAGCCCATTAGGCCAATAGAGTGGTTCCATGGAGAAAGCAGAATTTTGAAGTCGACTATGCCAAGAGCAGCAGGAAATGATAACCAATACCCCGCCTCCACGACCAGCCCCCTCCCCCGATACTGTATGAGAGACTAGTCCAGAAAATCTCAATGAGGAAACTCACTGACAGAGGGGAAATCAGGATCTCAGTTGTGGGTCAAATAATAATTGATAAAGTTTGCACACCACTTCCCTAGATATGTAATTCACATTTCAATTTATATAGCTCAATATCAGGAGTGTATTTTAACAACCATATCTTTTTGTACTTTGCATATATTGGTGTTTGCAGAAAATCATTTTGTTCCTGTATTTTATATTGTATAAACGCATTTCATTAATATTGTCTCTGCTAATTTCTAATTGTAGATATATTCTTGAATCTGTTCTTCATATGAGTTATAAAGAGTAACATTCCAATTCTGGTAAGTCCCTCCACACAGTCTAAACAGCCATGTCCCCCAGACCTCTCCTACTTCTGTCTTTTCCCCAATTCATAATCACAATGTAATTGAAGTCCATTAAATTACACTTCATGACAGTTCCTTAACATCGATAACATCAACAGCATGACGCAAACCTGCCCTCTCTGATCCTTGAATAGCAATTTGAACTGTGTTTGTCATGTGCAATTCTCTGTTGACATATCGAC
>NW_025192530.1:1906-3720 GCF_004010195.1 Chiloscyllium plagiosum
TTGATTCATTTTCTCCTGCAAAGTGTACATCTCCATATCCTCCCCACATACCAATCCTGTCCAGTACCACCATTAAGGCGTCCCAGTCTCCTCCTCAGCCTCAGTTCAATTCCTGAATAAACCATCGTTTGTGCCTTTGTTAATTCCAGATACATCAGTTTCAACTCCCTGCTTACCACGTGCCCATTGCAAAATAATTGCACTTGAGATGTTTAACGTGTTCTCTCCACAAAATCTGAAAGATGGGCAGACAGTGTACGGTGGGTCACGTCATTGGCTCGTATTCTAGAGCCACAGAATGATAATCTGTTGATATCGGCTGGCCTTATGCCCATTAGAGAAGGCAGTGAGTCATCCTTCCCTGGTCAAGTCTCTGTTTAACTGCAAGGCAATTTGTTTTACTATTTATTGTCCTGTGTAACAGTTGAAACAGCCACTCAGTTCAAGGTCGGCATAACATGCTGGCCTGACCATGGCTGCATACATCCCGTGAGGGCAGAACAAAAGCAAAGGTAGCTCCCTTCCTCTGCCTGAATCCCATATTCCAACGGCTCAGTTCCATTCAGGTAGGTAGCCATTCACTGTTTTAGATGTATTCCTTGTGATTGAATCTCTCCGAAGAGTGATGTCCATCTCCATGGGCATCTGGTGCTGGCTTTATTGATGCTGACCTACAGATGTAAGGATATTTTTAAATTCTACATCAGTGGCAGTGCATTGTAAATGAATGGTTTCCTGTGTCACAAGAAAGAAATGGAGCCATAAAGTGAGGGAAAGGAATTGTTGTGATCAAACCTGACAGTGTTGTTGAGGCAATATTTGGGGTATTAGAACATAGAAGAATACAGCGCAGTACAGGCCCTTGGGCCCTCGATGTTGCGCCGATCCAAGCCCACCTAAACTACACTAACCCGTAGTGCCTCGGGTTCCTCTCCTTCACGCTTTTAAAGGGGTCAGATTTTCTTTCCTTTATATGGAGTGATCTCCATACCACAGAGAGAGTGAAGAGGAGTTCCACCAGATTAATCCCTGGATGATGGCACCATGAGGAGTGAGTGAAGGTTGATCTGTACCGCTGTGAGGGAATAAGAGGTGATTGCATTGAACCGTGAGAGGGATGGACAATCACTCCTTATATTCTAAACAGACAATGAGAAGGTGATAAATTCTATGACTGCTGTTTCACTCAAGATGCATGATTCAGGATAGTTGAAATGCATGGGATGATGTTACGCCCACCCAACCCAACCCCTACTCCCCATTGAGAGAGACAGAGAGGTCCAGGTTTTGAACACACTCTCAGCACATTAATACATTACAGTTAGTGTATGACCCCGCACTGAATGTCATATTATCCACCAATTCGACAGCAGCCACAGTACCTTCATTCTAAAACAATTAACTATTCCCAACAGCATCTGACATTCATGAAGAACATGAATCTATCTTCTCAGAGATACAAGGTACTTCCTTAAGGTTTAGACCAGAAGACTATAAGCCATTGGAGCATAAATTAGGACACTTAGCCCATCGCGTCTGCTCCGTCATTCATTCATCGCTGATAGGTTTCTCAAACCCATTTTCCGACCTTCTCCCCGTAACCCTTGATCCCCTGGATAATCAAAATCTATCTATCTCCGTCTCAAATATACTAAATAACCTGACCCCACGGGCTTCTGTGGAAATAAATTTCAAAGATTCACCATTTCATGGTTAAATAACTTCCTCCATATCACTATTCTAAAACGTGTTTCTTTTCATCTAAGGCTGTGCCCGCGGATTCTAATCCAATGGAAACATCTTATCAACATCCA
>NW_025192531.1:0-3721 GCF_004010195.1 Chiloscyllium plagiosum
CTACATTTATAATTTTGTATTCAGTTCTAGTCGCCTCACTACTGCAAAGATGTTGAGTCTTTGGAGAGGTTGCTGAGGAGATTTCCGAGATGCTGCCTGGAGTGGAGGGCAAGTATTACAAAGAAAAGTTGAGGGAGCTATGGTTTTCTTCTTGGAGCAATGAAGAATGGGAGGTGACTTGACAGAGATGTACAAGATGATGCAAGGCATAGATAGAGTGGATAGCCACAGACTTCCTTGCAGGGCGGAAATTAGATTACAGTTTAGATTAGATTACTTACAGTGTCGAAACAGGCCCTTCGGCCCAACAAGTCCACACCAACCCGCCGAAGCGCAACCCACCCAGACCCATTCCCCTACAACTAACACCAGACAATTTAGTATGGCCAATTTACCTAACCTGCGCATGTTTGGATTGTGGGAGAAAACCGGAGCAAACCCACGCAGACACAGGGAGAATGTGCAAACTCCACACACAGAGTCGCTTGAGGCGGGAATTGAACCCGGGTTTCTGGCGCTGTGCAAACCACGGTGCCACTGTGCCGCCCGGGAAATGGTTATCTCGAGCGGGCATAATTTTAATGTGATAGGAAGAAGGTTTAGTGAGGATGTCAGAGGTAGGCTCTTTTCACAGAGAGTGGTGGGTGCGTGGAATACATTGCCAGCAGCAGTAGTAGAATCAATTGCATTAGGGATATTTAAGTGATTATTGAATAGTCGCATGAATGATAATGCAATGGAGAGTATGTCGGTTAGTCTGATCTTTGAGGAGGATAAAAGGTAGGCAGGATGCCAATCAGTTCTTTGTAAGACATGCCCTCCACTCCAGGCAGCATCTCGTAAATCTCCTCAGCAACCTCTCCAAAGACTCAACATCTTTGCAGTAGTGAGGCGACGAGAACTGAATACAAAATTATAAATGTAGTCTCACCAGAGCTTTTTGGCGCTGCAGCATAAGTTCGTGGCTGTATTGTGCTGTACTGTTCTGTGCTTTATGCTTCGCCCAGCTTGTGGATTCTTATTAATTGTTGAATATGTGAGGGAGTGATATGTGTGTGAGATCAGGAAGCTGGAGAGGGGCGTTAGCCCAAAACTTCCAGTTATGTTGTTCATAGTTACATTCGCCTGAATGCCAATACAATATGTGTGGCATCCTACACCACGTAGGCTCTGCCAAGTTTAGTTATTAACGTGACTCTTGCTGCTGTTGATTTGCTGCTGTTTTCTTCAATTTCAATCAGTTGGGTGACCCATGTATTAATTAAACATTTGCTATGTTTCGTGAATTGGGCAAAAATAAGACATCAACTATGATTATTTAACTGAACTATAGTCTCTGAAAACAATTAAATTGATCCTATATTTATGGACCTATAATATAAACTCCAGTCAAGATTTTCTAACAGAGCAATAAAGAATGTACATTTTATTTTATATCGAACAACCAACATGGATCGAACTCTTTTGGCGATCAGAATTACATACACAATGTCAGGATTCAAACAATGCATTGTCACTCCAACATTTTGAAAGTGGTTGGCTTCTGAATGATTACATGTTCAGGGTGAGCAAACGATTGAACAATCAAATAGAATTAGCGTTCTTATACATTTATAAATAATCAATCAGTTTGATTTCTCACTGAAATGTATGTGCTTCAGCTATTTGCCAGCACTGTGAATATTAAGCTAAATAAATGATTTGTGTTATCAAATTTTAACAAACAATAATTTAAAAAAATTCAATTTTGAGAAGGAATGATCTTTAATATGAAATGTGGTCAGTGAACAAAAACGAGGAACATATTATCGTGTGAGTGATAAGTCAGACCTTTTCAAAGAGATTTTTTGCCAAAACATTGACAAACGAGGAACATATTATCGTGTGAGTGATAAGTCAGACCTTTTCAAAGAGATTTTTTGCCAAAACATTGACAAATTTGTTTTAATTATTGGAAAAAAATTTGAAATATTCATGTTCTAAGTAATAATTAGACTTCATAATGAAGCTGACCTTGTAGTACTTGCATTTGAAATGCTTATGCTGCACCAAATAATCAGGTATTTGCGAGCATTTACAATGGGAAATAATCGGATACTGACTTTTATTCGCATCAGACACATGATAGAATACAAAACTTTACAGTTCGGGTGCAGGCCATTGGCCACTGTGTACGCACCAACTCAATAATGTCTCCCAAGCCCCTCCCATTTGCCACCCTGTTAAATTCATATTTCCAAATACATAACCAGTTCTCTTTTTAATCTTCATCCACAACTCTCCCAGGCAATCCATTCCAAATCCTAACAACTCTCAATAAAGACATTTTTCCTTATCTCACTCCTCGATCTTTTGCTGAAAATCTTGAAATTAGAAATCAATGATGCTGTAATGACAACTAACGGAAACAGAGTAATAATGTTTTACTCTGCAACATTTTTTTCATAATTTTAAGCATCGCAATAAGTTCACGTATTTGTCTGTTCTGCTCCAGGAAGTATAAGCCTTGCAAGAACTGTAACAAACACTGCATTGGACAAACAGGCAGAAAACTAACCACCTGGATACATGAACAACAACTAGTCAGAAAAAAGACATAACCTACTATTACTAGTGTCCGTACATATGGATGAGGAAGTATACCATTTTGACTGGGTCTGCACATCTATCTAGGACAAGCCAAACAGAGACACGGACGAGAATTCCTAGAAGTATGGCATTCCAATCGGAACTCCATCAAGAAACAAATCAATTTTGATTCCAACTAACACTCTCTGAGAAAAAGAACTGGACATGAAATCAGCAATACTGGAAGTTACATCACTGACTCAAGGAAACCTAAACACTGAAATAGAAATTCGAAACAAAACACTAGCACTTCACCGGAGGTTCACTGATAATGTTCCCTAGTATAGTGATGAACCGTCTGAAAATGAACTCTCGAACTCAGCGAGCAAACTGACATCCAGAAGAAATGCAATTTCTCTCATCCTTTCTTTAACTAAGTCCTTCATTCCAGTTATCATTCTGATTATTTATAAGGTTATTGGTATTCTTCTGCAAAGCAATGTGGCATCTGTCTGTCTGCCTGTGTGAATGTGTGTGAGAGAGAGACCAAACAATCCTCTTTAATCTCTGAATTACTCCCCGTGCCATATGGAAAAGAGGCAAGGATTAGGAAGGCAATATAGCTTAACATGTTGTTAAAAAGCTAGTTCAGGATTGATGGTTTCAGATTTTTGGATCATTTGGAATTCTTTCAGGACAGAAAAGACAGGTTGCATCTTAACTGGAGGAGCAGCAAAGTCCTTGTGGGGAGTTTGCAAGTGCAAGTCGAATGGATTTAAACTAATTAAGCAGGAGTGTGGGAACCAAAGCAGCAGGTCAGAAACTGAGTAGAAGGTCGAGGTGAACAGGACATCAGGCATGGCCAGTCTAATGACCACGCTGAGGGAAGGAATCATATCAGTTCACATTGTGAGATGTAAGTTGGAATAAATGATAGGGAATAGGTGCAGGTTTATCGGGGATTCACAAATAAGGATGGAGAGTGTGGGGGCTGTGAAGGATTGAGATGTGTGAGATCAGGAAGACTGTGCACAAGAAAATATTAAAGGGGAAAGAGGTTGGGGTGTAGTGGGGTGGGGAATTCTGTGATAAACAACTGGCTCCAAAAAACAGGAGAGCTTGCTTTTTGTCAAAGTGAATACCTGGGAAGGAA
>NW_025192532.1:0-3721 GCF_004010195.1 Chiloscyllium plagiosum
GCAACCCATTCTAAAAGATGCAAGACTTAACAGCAATCTAGGTTTGTTCACTATATCATATCAGTTGCATGACACTATGATCTTGTGCTATAAATTCTGTGAATTATGATCCTGTCCCACTAGCTACCTCACAAAGGAGCAGTGCTCCGAAAGCTAGTGTTTCCAAATGAGCCTGTTGGACTATAACCTGCTGTTGTGTGATTTTTAACTTTAATAAGATAGCAGCCCTATGATCCATAAGGACTATAATGGATTTTCCTTTTAATCATAATCCAGAGACTCTGATGGTATCTCTTGACAGCTTCTTGTCTTTGCAAATGATGTGCAGTGAACTTCAAATATTTCATACCTAAATGCCTTATGTACTGTTCAAAAATTTTCGAGAAAAGGCTAGAACCTTAGTCTGCTTGATTTCTATTGGTAGCCCATACTGTGAAAAAATCTAGTTAATCTTTTTTAATGATGAAGATTTTCTTATTACCTGACACCTCTGGCATATTTTACAGAACTGCCTAACATTCGTATGAAATTTTGACCAGATAAAATACCTGTTATTCACTGCTTGGGTTTTCTGCATGCCGACATGTCCTGACATAGGACCTTCATGCTCTCTTCACCAAATCTCTTTATGATACTTGGCTGGTACCACCAATTGATCAATAACTGTTCGTTCCTCATCTGAAGGGTTTGTGAGGATATCTTCTTCATTACAACTCTATTTTTGACTTCAGAACTCCTTCGGTATTCCATGTGAGCTGTCTGTCCAAGTATTGGGAGTTTCATTTTTAAATCAGCAAGATTGTCAAGACAAAATGCCACCATTACTATATTTTTGTTAAAAAATTATATCATTCAGAATATGATTGTCATTTAACAAGTGCTTAAACCATTCTAACATGTATCAAGAAAAGTAGGATGGACTGTGTCACTACCTAGTGGAAGTTAAAAGAAAATTCAGCAATGAACACGGGTTACTAAAGCCACAATACAGCAAGATTGATTCATTCACTTGCAGCTCTGTCCAACAACTCACTTCTTAAAGTGTGCCATTGCTAAATAATTCTTTTGAACGACTGCAGGCAAATTAACAAGTTCTATTGACTTGCATCTTCTCATGAAGCACAAACAATGTTGCTGAAACTGGTTGCAAACAGTTTGATCAAAATGAATCTTAAATAGACTGTAATGCTAAGAAACATGACTGTTGTTAGCAAGTCAAAGAACTACCCAGTGCACCAACTTCTCCTGTAGGTATACGATAAAACTGATCATTAACAAACTACAGCAGTAAGTCTGTGAGACGTGGAGGCTGGATTATACATTCAGGGCAGCTTTCTCATGCTTCAACGCAAATGTCAGGATCAAGCCTGCCTCAATTTTGCTGAAGAGTCTTATTTAATTACGATAAGGTAAGACTGCAGTGTTTCTCCCTTAGCAGGTCTTGCCTCATAGAGCTGCCAACTAATTAGGGGTAAGTCAGTTTGCAAGTACTGGTATCACCACCAGGAGTGGTGACCACTGCCAGCACAGCCGAAAGTCTGGAAGGAAGAGAAACCTTGTTATGTTGTCATCTGGGAACTTACCATGGCTTTCTGTAAAGCCTCATCCAGGTGAGTGTGGAGGTATGTTGGATGGGGTGTAGGCGATTGGGGGAAATCTATGATGGAAGATCTGCAATTTCAATGGGGCCCACAAAGGAGGCAAGACCCCCCCACCCCCTTTCTCGGAGGAGCACCTTGTAGAACTGTCCTGCTGGGCTGGGAGTCAGGCACTGACTCTCCTACTTCCTGCTAAATGGCATTAGGACCTGAAGTCAGCTTGAATCTCAGACAGGTGAAGAAGGGCTAATGCCCGAAACGTCGATTCTCCTGTTCCCTAGATGCTGCCTGACCTGCTGCGCTTTTCCAGCAACACATTTCCATCTTGAATCTCAGACAGTCTGCTTCCTCCAGCATGGAAGGAGGTTGAGTAGGGACTGGGAACAATGGGCACTGCACCTTATTTCATGGATCTACTTTTCCACCTGTGGGTGTCCCACTGAATTCAGCCAATGATGCTGGAAAAACACACTCACATGGGATAACTGTCACATGTTTGGAAACAGCATGTTATGTCTCCAATTACTCATACGGAGATTACTGACATGAATTGTCTTTAAATCTACTCTCATTCAAAACTTAACCTGACTGACTCAAGGGATCAATCAAGCAGATAAATTCCTCCAGGCAGACAAACCTCCCACTCAAATCTCCCTCAGTGTGCCAAAGGACAGCCCATTGTATTGTGAGGGTGATTCTCTAAATGACCTAAGTTATTTCTTACAAACATACACAAATCATCCCAATTTCTGAAGAATATATAGGTGAATTATCTCACTCAACCAGGTCAGAGTTCATCATATACAAGACTTACGTGTTCTGCATGAGTGACTCCCCATACATTATTTGCACTGTTTGGGTCCCAGTATCCTTGCATTGTATTAGCTTGCCTTTTGTTCCGGATGAAGTGATGGGCTTCCTCATCAGTCAAAAACGGTGCAGCTGCAATCCCTGACAAACAGACAATAGTGTTAATATTAACTGTACAACAAGAGGCAAGGTGGTAGCATAGTGATACCATTACAGGAATAATAACCCAGAACCCGAGACTCACGTTCTGGGGACGTGAGGTTGGAACCCAACATGGCAGATGGTGCAATTCAAATTCAATAAAAATCAAGATTTAAAAATTAGGTCATCTTAGTGGCAACTTGGTAATCATTGCTGATTGTTGTAAAACCCATCTGATACCCCAATGTTCTTTAGGAAGGAAATCTTCCATCCTTACCTGATCTGACTTACACACAATCCAGACTTACAACAATGTGGTTAACTCTAGGAAATTAGGGATGAAAGACAGATACTGGTCTAGCCAGCAATGTCCACATCCCATAACATCTCTGGAATACTTAAAACTATCTGATATAGACAACTATTTCCACTTTGTGCTGAGGTAGCTAGTCTCAGCAAAGGCTAGACTCGTGACAAGTGGTTGAAATCATTTGCAACAAAATTATATGATTTCCAATCATGTGTGGAAACAGATACTGGATGAGAACTTGCAGCTGCAAATAGTTTATTGTCATGTCCAATCTTGACTTTCCAAGACAAAAACAACCCATTTAGACAAGGTTGGAGAATAGACAGTGCTAGGAAAAGTATAGCAAGAAGATTTCACTAACCTCAGGAACAAGACAGATAACAATAGAAGAGGGAATGGTGCAAATAAAGCACATTGGTCTCTGTCCTTATTTTCTGGTCTGCATCACTGCCGTATCAGACAGCATCTTGTAACTAATACAGTTATATTTGTTGAACAATTTTCAGATTGATTATACAAACTAAACTATGATATCCAGAGATCTATTCCACACTATATGCCAAAGATAGAAATACTTCTATCCATCACTATATCATTGCACTACAAACTGGTGTCTCCCCAAGAACATACATTACAGCATGGCTAGCAATAACATGGTGTCCTGCAGCCCACTAGACTGTCCCACATGCAGGTTGGATAATACATTAACTTTGTCTATAATTGTGCTGTTGGACTGAGTAGAACTACCTCAGAAGATTGACCTTCTAGTCCATGCACTCATTGCATTAACATTAAACAAGCTAATCTCCTCCTTGCTGTTATCATTAAATCCCTACAGTGTGGAAACAGGCCATTTGGCCCA
>NW_025192533.1:0-1603 GCF_004010195.1 Chiloscyllium plagiosum
CTCTGAGACACAGTGTGTCTCAGAGTGTCAGAGTATCTCATACAGTCTGACTCTCTAGGACACTCTCTGAGCCAAAGTATAACATACTCACTCTGACATCTCTGCGACACCCTGTGACACTCTCTCACAGATTGTGACACTCTCTGAGCCAAATGCTGACACTCGCGGACACTCTCTGAGACAAAGTATGACACACTCTGACACTTTCTGACTCTCTCTGAGACACTCTGCAATACACTGTAAGATTCTCTGACAGATTGTGTCACACTGTGACACTCTCTGAGAAAAACTGTGACACTTTCTGACTCTCTCTGGCACTCTGAGCCACATTGTGACACTCTCTGAGACAGACTGTGACACTTTCTGACACGCTCTGACACTCTGAGCCACACTGTGACACTCTCTGAGACAGACTGTGACACTCTCTGACTCTCTCTGGGACTCGTACACACACTGTGACACTGACTCTCTCTGAGGCACACTCTGATACTCTTTGACAGACTGTGACACACTGAAACAGGCTCTGACTCTCTCTGACACTCTCTTAGACCCACTGTGACACTCTCTGACACTCTCTGACTCTCTCTGAGACGTACTATGATGCTCTCTGATCCTATCTGATACTTTCTGAGACACACTGCGACCCTCTGTGACACTCTCTGAAAAACTGTGACACACTGAGACACTCTCAAAGACAGACTGACACCTTCTGTCTCTCTCTGAGACTCTCTGAGGCACACTTTCTGACTCCCTCTGACAGACTGTGACACACTGTGACACACTGTGACACTCTCTGAGACAGACTGTGACACTCTCTGACTCTCTCTGAGACTCGTACACACACTGTGACACTGACTCTCTCTGAGGAACACTCTGACATTCTTTGACAGACTGTGACACACTGAAACAGGCTCTGGCTCTCTCTGACACTCTCTTAGACACACTGTGACACTCACTGAGTCTCGCTGACACTTTGAGATGCACTATGACACTCTCTGATCCTATCAAACACTCTCTGAGACACACTGCGACATTCTCTGACTCTCTCTGAAACATTACATTTTACATTTACATTACATTACATTACAGTGTGGAAATGGGCCCTTCGGCCCAACAAGTCCACACCGTCCCGCCGAAGCGCAACCCACCCATACCCCTACATTTACCCCTTACCTAACACAACGGGCAATTTAGCATGGCCAATTCACCTGTCCTGCACATCTTTGGACTGTGGGAAGAAACCGGAGCACCCGGAGGAAACCCATGCAGACACGGGGAGAATGTGCAAACTCCACACAGTCAGTCACCTGAGGCAGGAATTGAACCCGGGTCTCAGGCGCTGTGAGGCAGCAGTGCTAACCACTGTGACACTCTCTGTGAGACTGTGACACACTGTGACACTCTCTGAGACACACTGTGACACTTTCTGACTCTCTCTGACACTCTCTTAGACACACTGTGACACTCACTGAGTCTCGCTGACACTTTGAGATGCACTATGACACTCTCTGATCCTATCAAACACTCTCTGAGACACACTGCGACATTCTCTGACTCTCTCTGAAACATTACATTTTACATTTACATTACATTACATTACAGT
>NW_025192533.1:2065-3721 GCF_004010195.1 Chiloscyllium plagiosum
CTCTGATCCTCTCTGAGACAGGCTGTGACCCTTTCTGACTGAATGGGACACTCTCTGTGATGCTCTCTGACACACTGTTACACTCTCTGACACACTGTTACACACTCTGACCCTCCCTGACACTCTCTGAGACACACTGTGACACTCTCTGAATCTCTCTGACGCTCTCTGAAACATACTGTGACACTCTCTGACACACGGTGACACTCTCTGAACGACTCTAACAGACTGTGACATTTTCTGTGACACACTATGACACTCTCTGACAGACTGTGACACTCTCTGACACACGGTGACATATTCTGAGACACTGTGACACTCTCTGATACTCACTGTGACACTTTCTGACTCTCTCTGACTCCCTGAGACACACTGTGACACTCGTTGACACTCCATGACGCTCTCTGACCGACTGTGACACTCTCTGACACACGGTGACATTCTCTGAGAAATTGTGACACTCTCTGAGACACACTGTGACACGCTCTCTGACGCTCTCTTAGACACAGTGTGACACTCCCTGGCTCTCTCTGACACTCTGAGACCCACTGTGACCCTCTCTGACACTCTCTAAGACACGCTGTGACACTCTCTGACCAACTCTGACACTCTCTGAGACACACAGTGACAACCTCTGACCCTGTCTGAGACAGACTGTGAAACTCTCTCACTCTCTAAGACACTCTCTGAGGCACAGCACGATACACTGTGACACTCTCTGACAGATTGTGACAAACTGTGACACTCTCTGACTTTCTCTGGCACTCTATCAGACACACTGTGACACTCTCTGACTCATTCTGACCCACTCTGAGACACACTATGACACTCTCTCACAGACTGTGACCCTCTTTGAGACAAACGCTGACCCTCTCTGACACTCTCTGAAACAGAGTACGACTTACTGTGACACTCTCTGACTCTCTCTGACACACTCTAAATAGCACTGTAACCTTCTCTGACAGACTGTGACACACTGTGACACTCTCTGAAACACACTGTGACACTCTCTGAAACACACTGTGACACTCTCTGACTATGTCTGACACACTCTGAGACACACTATGACACTCTCTGACAGACTATGACACACTGTGACATTTCTGACTTTCCCTGACTCTCTCTGCAGCACGCTGTGACAATCCCTGACAGACTGTGACACACTGTGACATTTCTGACTTTCCCTGACTCTCTCTGCGGCACGCTGTGACAATCCCTGACAGACTGTGACACACTCTGACCCTTTCTGAGACAGACTGTGACACTTTCTGATGCTCTCTGAGACTCTCTTAAATACGCTGTAACATTATTTGACTCTTTCTGACTCGCTGAGACACACTGTGACACTTTCAGACCCTCTCTGACACTCTCTGAAACACACTGTGACACTCTTTGACAGATCGTGACAGACTGTGACACTCTCTGTGACACACTGTGACACTACCTGACCGACTGTGACAGACTGTGACATTTTCTCTGATACACTGTGACACTCTCTGACTGATTGTGACACTGTCTGACACTGTCTGACACTCTCTGAGACACACTGTAACACTCTATGACACTCACTGAGACACACTATGACACTCTCTGACAGAATATGAAACACTGACATTCTCTGACCCTCGCTGAGACACACTGTAACACTCTCTGAAT
>NW_025192534.1:0-3722 GCF_004010195.1 Chiloscyllium plagiosum
AATCCTACCCAAAATCACTTTGCCAATCCTCTATTCGTCATCCCTGGAATTTAACACAGGCCAATAAAAAATCTCCCAGCATTGTGCCCGCTCCTCTCCTGTTTCTAAACTCAGACCATAACACCTCCATAGACAAGTCCTCATCAAAAATTCTTTCAGAGCTGAAAATGTGTTGTGGAAAAGCGCAGCAGGTCAGGCAGCATCCAAGGAGCAGTAGAATCGACGTTTCGTGCATGAGCATTCTTCCAGCCACTAAAATTCTTTCAGCCACTGTTGTACTGTCCTTGACTAGCAAAGCCACATGTTCCCCTTTTTTTACCAACTTCGCTGATCGACTTGAAATATCTAAATACTTGGACCTGCGACATCCATTCCTGACAGTGCTCTGTCCATGTCCCGAAGAGGCCAAAACATCGACGTCCCAGTTACGAATCTAGTCTGCAAGTTCACTTAACTTATTCCGGATGCTCCTGGTGTTGAATTACACACACTTCAAACCAGCTTGCTGTCTGCCAGCACACTCCTCTGATCGTGGAATCCTGCCCAGGTCCTACCTACTCACAACATCCTATGCACTGGAACTACACACAGGTTCCCATCCCCCGGATGAGCTATTTTAAACCCACCCGAATAGCATAAGCAAATTTCCACCTAGGATATATGTACCCCCCTGTTTCAAGTAAACTGTCCTGTTTGGAGAAGTCCCACCTTCCCCCGAAATAAGAGCCAATTATCCAGTCACCTGAAACCCTCCCTCTTGCTCCATCACTTCAGCCACGTTTTCAGCTGACATCTCTCCCTCTTCCTCACCTCGCCATCAAATGACACGGGGAACAAACCAGAAATAACAACTCTGTTCATTCTAGCTGTCAGCGTCCACCATAGCTCCCTGAAATCCCATCTTACACCCTATCCCTCTTTCCACCTATGTCGTTGGAACCGATGTAGACCAGTACCTGGGGGCTGGTCACCCTCTCCCTTCAGGACACCAAGACACGTTCTCAGATATCACTGACCCTGGCACTGTTGTATACGAATCACTCAATATTCTATAAACATTTTCCAGGAGACATAGAAAATCTTTCAGTAAATTAAACTTTTAATTTTGCAAAATCAAAGCTGTTGGAGGCAGCAAAATGTCTTCCCTGACGCCCCACAGTTTCTTTGTTCTCCTCCAGTTTAAACTATTTGTTGGTGCCGTGCTTATCCAATAATATTAGCATAGCCAATCACGCTGACTTGCTTTGTCTTTCTCAGGTAATCATCGCCTGCCACACCGGTTCCTTCCATCACACTTAACCTATCACATTAAAACACCATCACCTTTAGCATTAGCTCATGTTCCAGTGATTTATCTCATCAATCACAATGCCCCACAATTATCTCTTACTGAAGCTCTGTAACATGATACTGGGCATACATTGCAACAATAACTAAACTATATAACTGCCATAATAACTTCCATAGCACCTGGGAGGCAACACAACAACCGTGAGCTTCTTTCATTCCCAACAAACCTTCTATATGACCATCTAACTATTGATTCCAAAATGGCTAACACTCTCTTCCTTTCCCCCCTTTCCTTCTGTGCAACAGGTAAGGACACTGTGCAAGTCACCTGCACCCAAATGCGTACCCCTGGTAACCCGTCCCCTCAACATTATCCAAAAAGGGTACACTTGTTGTTCAGGAGAACGATCTCAAGGGTTCCCTGCACTGATTGTTTTCCCCCCTCTCACAGTTACCCAGTTTTCTTGGTGTCGAGGAGTAACTATTTCCTTGTAACTCTTGGGTGTCACAGACTCTGCCTCCCGAATTATCCGAAGTTCAACCATCTGCTGCTGCAGTTCCCTAAAGTAGTCTTAGTGTAGCAAGAGTGGGGTGCACTTCCTGCAGCTGCATTTGAATGCGTTACTAATTTCGTCCCACTCCTCAACATCATGCAAGAAAAACATTCCTCTCCCTGAAATGTCCTTATCAGAAAGTAAAACACCAACAAGCTTACCTGATAAGTTCCTGCTGTTAAAGGCTAGAGGAGGTGGATGGGTGAGAGGTCCGACAAGTGTAGGTTCCCGGGTTTAGAAAATATTTCGCTGAGGATTTAAAAACTCCCCCCTTTCCCAGAAACTTTTGCTCTCCGATATCATATATAAAGATTTAAATTAGTGACGCACCTTTCCCGGCAGGCCCCTGGTCCAAGTACCCGCTTTTCCTGCTGCTGAAAAAAGAAATGGCAGTGGACACCAATGAGAACGTCCATGCCTACCGGCGTCGTTACTGCCACAAAGCCTTGAGTATCACTTGAAAGAATACAAGATATTTGAACGATTCATGCAAATTGTATTTGACGCTGCAATGCGTCGTGGCTTTTCAGTGATCCATTTTTCACTCAAGGTTTGCAGACAGACTTAACACAGGAACCTGACTAAAACGTTGAAGCTAGTAATAACTGATTCGCAGTTAAACTATTTTCTGGAAAAGTTAAGATTGTTGAAAAGGTTTTGGATTAAACCCGAATGTTAATTGAAACAACACAATCTTGGCACTCAGAATATGAAGCACTATCAAGCATGGGGATTGTTTTGAGGTGCTGATATCGACTGATGTTACTCGGACACTGAATCCAAATGTCTGTCTCGTAGGAATGACTAAAGTAAAATACGATCCTATGAATATGTCTACTTACTATCAATTTTTTAGTATACTCATGGTTTACACGTCAATAGTAAACAATGAAACAAATTAATGCAAAGGAGACAGTTTCCAAGACATTATACATGCCAAGAAACAAAGTTCATATTACTTTATAGTCGTCCTTCAAATGATTATGCAAAACATTTTAATTGAAAGGAAATTTCTGTTTTTTTTAATTTGGTGAAAAGGATAACATGCGATATTTGAGAATCACAAACATGCAACACTAATTGCAATGAAGACTTAAGCAACAAAAATGTCTGACAGATTAATATTAAATCTATATTGGAAACATTTCAAATGCGATTAAGAAAACTTGCAAAACCGATTTTTTGACGTAATAACAAAAAACGAATGCACATAGTTTTCAATACATGGCAGGCTTCATGGATGAAACACCTGTAAACTTGTTTGTAAGATGTCCCATAGATCCAAAGCCTTACCAGTGATACCAATAGCTGCGAGCACTGGGTAGTAAACTCTTTCTATCTGAAAGATAATTGGAAACTCCATTATCTGTATGAAATATCTGCTTTCATGTGACTCGGTGATTCCAGTTGATGAATTAACAATGTAGATTCAACACAGCCAATATTTATGTAGTTGTGTAACCTCTAGTGATGTAATTATCCTCTTTCCCTAATGAATAATACCTCTATTTCAGAAATTGTGAGGGAAATATGTCTTAAATGTCAAAATCCGGACATAGTTCAATCGAGTTTGAGAAACCTTGCGTCACGTTTTGATTTTTAATAAGGAGAGAGTAAGAGTGGAAGTACAGACATAAATATGAGTAACATTTTAGACATCTCTGCTAATGACTTTGATCAGCCTGTGACTAGACAGTCAACTCCCCATCTCCATGTTTATGACAGAATGCCCCAATCCGACGGTTGAATCTCATACTCTCTGATGTGATGACAATCCCTAAAACCAAAGCATGCCCCCCCACCCCCAACCGATTATGTAAATGTTACTACTGATACAAGTGTTACGACTGCTGCATTTTGTTTTATTTCAGTTGAGTT
>NW_025192535.1:0-3722 GCF_004010195.1 Chiloscyllium plagiosum
ATCAGGCAAATCGTAAAGCCACATTGATTCCCTGGGTTTCGAGGTTCCAGAGGCGGAAGATCAGGCGTTTTTCCTAAAGGCGTTGGGTGGTGAGTGAGTGGTGATAGAGAGGTTCCTGGTCCTGCATGTCTCGGCAGATTCGCAGGGGGAATTCAATTCTCCCTCCGCCAGTTGTTATTTTATATGATGCTCCTGACCCATCAAAACACAGATCTGAGTGAATGCACAAACAACCTCTCTCTATACATTTCACTCAGAATGTCAACAACAGGACGGATTAAAACAAAATGCAAACTGTGTTGAATGGTGGATGTAGGGAATCATGTTACTGTAGAGCCTTTACAACACTGACATCAGGCTTTCGGCCCATCATTCACACGCCAGTCTGCACTCCCACTTGAAACCTATCCAATTCCCCAGATGCTTGTCGGATTGAAGACTGTCTGTGTGCAGTTTGCACATTCTCCCCGAGTCTGCGTGAGTTTCCTCTGGGTGCTCCTGTTTCCTCACACAGTCCAAAGATGCGCAGGTTAGGGTGGATTTGTAATGCTCAATAGTCATAAGTGTCCAGGTGAGTGTAGGTTAGGTTGGTTAGCCATGAGAAATGCGGGGTTACAGGAATAGCGTAGAGGGTAGTATTGGTGGGATGCATGATGTGCCAAATGGCCTGTTTCTGCACTGTAAGAATTTTATGATCCTATGCTCTATCCCATCTTTCTCTCTCGATGATTTGATTAGATTACATTACAGTGTGGAAACAGGATCTTCGGCCCAACAAGTCCACACCGACCCGCCGAAGCGGAACCCACCCATACCCCTACATTTACCTCAAACTAGGGGCAATTTAGCATGGCCCATTCACCTGACCTGTACATCTTTGGACTGTGGGAGGAAACCCACGCAGACACGGGGAAAATGTGCAAACTCCACACAGAGAGTCGCCTGAGTCGGGAATTGAACCCGGGTCTCTGGCGCTGTGAGGCAGCAGTGCTAACTGCTGTGCCACCGTGCCGCCCTTGAACTGTCACCTGATCAAATATCCCCTTCAACGAGTCAACGTTTGTTTTCTATTTGACGAAGAACCGCAGATGTTGCAGATCTGAGAGACAGCACAGAAATTGCTGGGAAACTCAGCAGGTCCGGCAGCATTTGTGGGGAGTGAACCTTTTGGATCCAGTAATTGTTCTTAAGAGCTGAAGGCTTCTGATTCTGCAGCTATCAGACCTGGTGAGTTTTACTACCAATTTCTTGTTTTGCTTTCTGCCCAAATGCAGTTGGTGATGATCACGGCCTTGTTATTTGAGACGGCGCTGAACAGGGTAATGTGAATGGAGCAGCGTATGTGCAATGTCAGCTGGAAAGTTACATTGGAAAATTAGGTCAGTTCTCCATGGAGAATAGAAGGCTTAAACCAGGTCTATCCTTGCCACCACAAGAGTTGAAAGACATTCACCTTCAACAACGACCTCACCTCGTTCCACTGCACCAAAGGATCTTTACATATCCAGTCGAGATTTTCATGCTCATGCAACCACCTCATTTACCGTGTCTGTTGTTCTCGACGCCGTCTCCATGACACTTGGGAGACAGGATGGGAAAACGCAGAGCGTTGCGGATGACATCTCTGGGAAACAAGCACCAAACAATTCCACCGTGCTTGAGCTGACTACTTCATGTCCGCTTCCCACTCAAAGTGCATGCAAGTACTGGGCATCACCCACCATCAAATACAAGCTACTCGATGAGTGGAGGAAGAACACCTCATCTTCCTCTATGGGGCCCTCCGAACACTCGGCATCAACGTTAACTTCATCAGTTTCCTCATTTCCCCTCCATATCCTCCCATCGCAGATTAAACCCTCCAACCCGGCACCGCCCTCTTGACTGTCCTACCTGTCTATCTTCCTTCACATGAATCAGCTCCACACTCCGCTCTGATCTATCGCCATCACCCCGCAGTCCCCCTTTTTTCTCTGATCCCCTCATTCCTACCTTCTTCAATTCATTGTCTCACCTCTGCTCAACTTGGCATTTCCCCTCCTGCTTCAAAGGTTCAGCACTAAATTGTCTCTGGGGAGACTGATTCGAGTCTGTACGTCACAGCGTGGATTCAAGACAGAGACAACGAGAGACAAAACAATCTGGGTGAGGTAAAAACAAACATGGGCTGGATCCCATTCCCATTTTCCTGTTATTGTCCAGGCTGCAGAATTACGTTGTGTATCTCCACACACAAAATTGTTTCCTGGTGACATTGATGAGTTTGCAGTTTCTGGCATCCGACTGTCCTCATCTATGCATAATCGAAGTCTCAGCCTGTATTTTGGTAAAGTAAAAGTGGTACAGGATAATTGCGGTTCAGTAACTGCAGTCTGCAGATGGAACGCGCTGACAGGAATATTAAAACAGCTTGAGGTACCGATCATTTTACACTCTCGGCCGTCAGTATGTCTAGTACTAATCGATTTAGTATCACTGTTTCGCTTACTGCCGTTATCTCAGTATTAATGAGCGTCAGACCTTCCTCCGTCTCATTTGCTGGCAGTAATGCACTGTACGCGAGACCATTCATCAAGTTTATTGCCACCGTTGCCCCTGCTCACAAGAGAATAGACCACCCAATATTCGCTCCCAGTGTCGTCCAGGGGTCTGCGAGTGTGTACGCATTCCAATTCCGCGGGATGTCACTTCTTTTCGGCCGCTCCTGGCATTTGGGACGAACACTGTCGTGCTAGTAGACAGTACCACGGTGTAGCAGCACCACTTCCATCCCAGGCGTTGTTGGTGTCCGTTCTCTGCACAGGCCCATATTATACCCGCCATCATGGTCTGATTATTGATAAAGGATCAAGTAATGTGTAAAATCGTACCCCTTGCGTAGGTTGCGGAGCAAGAGTCATTGTTCAAGAACAGCGTCGTATATCACTGGGAGAACCCCAAATGTAGTCTCCCCTGATGTGTGTAAACGGAGGTTTCTCCCTTGCCTTCCACTCTATTGAAGGATGTGGTTGGAAGGGTGTCAGCATTGTGACTGCTGTTAGCCTTACGTTCGGGTGGTGGCGCGAGATTTTCCCTAATTGCTCCCCCTATCAGGGCCAGGGTAGTCGCTGCCCTTGGAAGCAGGCAGCTAGCATTTCTTGCCAATCTCTCTGTCATTTGTTCGGCAGTCCACGTCGGGCTGTGTGCAAATATATGCAACAATGGTAGCCAACCTCTTAACACCGGTGTTGTATTAGGGCCAAGGCACACGTTCTGTTCCTTTCACATCTAGCTATAGCCCTTCACACCTCCCAACCTACTGGCATCGCATTTACGCCATTTATCTCATGAAGCGCCAATTCCACTTTCGAGTTAGACTCGCTCCCGAACCCCGACCAACTCCCTCCAGGTTCTGGTGTGACATTAATACGCTCTGCTCTGCTTGGTGTTTGGTCCATTATTTGGTTTGGATGGTTGCTGTGCCCTGGTGCTTCTATTTCGTGGAATGTATTTCACGGGGGGAGAGGGCAGTTCCACTATATTCACCATATATATCGGAGAAGGGTCTGTCTATTCCACAACCAGGCTTCCTCATCTCTCTTCTGAGTCTTGGTTATTATTACCCGTGCCATGGCACCTCCTTCCTTGATAATATAATACTTATATCCCATGTCATGTGTCCCTGCAACCGTGGTTGCTTCTACTGAGTGCCAGTCACTGGGACTATAAGGATCCCTGCATAA
>NW_025192536.1:0-3722 GCF_004010195.1 Chiloscyllium plagiosum
TCCTTGTGATTGTGCTGACAGGTCCTGATACAAAGCTGATGCAGAACAGTGGCAGATCCAAGTTCAAGCGGACCAGTATTGACCGGTTGATGAACACTCTGGTGCTGTGGGTGAGTTCCACTGGTCTCCTGGGAGAGCTACTGCCTAATGCCCCAAGTTAACAGGCCTGGGGGGTCAAATTCAGGGTCAGCATCTGAAAGGGGCTTTCACTCCTGGTTTCCAATCATCATGTCGGGGCCTGAGGCCTGGCGACTGGGCTGAGGCCTGAGGCCTAGCAACTGGGCTGGGGGCTGAGACCTGGCGCCTGGTTTGGGGCCTGGCTCAGAGAGGTCTGTAGAATCTGAGTTGTTTTAAACGTAAATGTTTATTCCCTTCCTCGGTACTGGGTGCATTTAGAGTTGCCACGAGAAACGTAATGTCACTCCCCCCTGCAGAGTTAGCCTTTGACATTGGGAACAGTGATTAGATTTAGGCCTGGGGTGTGGTGGCTGTTAGATTTAGTCCTGGGCGGGGTATGTGGTTAGATTTAGGCCTGGACAGGGGTGGAGGGGGTGGGGTGAGCGGTTGACTGTGGTTAGATTTAGGCCTAGGGGTGGTGCTAGTTAAATTTAGGCCTGGTAGTGGGGCGGCAGTTAGATTTAGGCTTGGGGCCAGTGATTAGATTTAGGCTGAGGGGACTGTGGTTAGATTTAGGTCTGGGAGGTGGTGGATGGCGGTTATGTTTAAGTCTGGGAGGTTTGGTGATGAAGTCGGGGCCTGCAGATCGCTAACTTCATTGAGGAGTGCAGGCCTCAGGATTTTGATCCGTGGAGTGAATATTGAGATCAAAGCCGTTGGATTCTGGACCCTTCTCCTTCCCTACGTAGGCCCTGCGCCTTTTTGTCTTCTGTTTGCCGAGTCATGTAGCCCCCTGTGCGAGGGGGCCCTTCCAGCTGTGAGAGGCTTCCAGATCCAAATCAAACCACCAGGCCCTGTGTTGATGGTCTGGATACAGGCCCAGTCCTCAGGGTGGGAGTGAAACCTCTCTTGTCTGTCCGGCCCCCCCCCAGATTTTCGGGTTTCTGATCTGCATGGGGGTCATCCTGGCTATCGGCAATTCCATCTGGGAGGACCAAGTCGGACACCGCTTCCAGATCTACCTGCCGTGGGCCCAGGGAGTGAACAGTGGCTTCTTCTCTGGCTTCCTCTCCTTCTGGTCCTACATCATCATCCTCAACACCGTGGTGCCCATTTCGCTCTACGTCAGGTGAGCGACCTCACACACGCTCCGGCGATAGGCTGATATCAGAGTCCGGGGGGGTGGTAAGCGTAGAGGAAGCTTTACTCTGAATCTAACCCCGTGGTGTCCCTGTCCCTGGGATGGGGGGGGACAGTGTAGAGGGAGCTTTACTCTGTATCTAACCATGTGCTGTCCCTGTCCCTGGGATGGGGCGGACAGTGTAGAGGGAGCTTTACTCTGTATCTAACCCCGTGCTGTCCCTGTCCCTGGGATGGGGGGGACAGTGTATAGGGAGTTTTGCTCTGTATCTAACCCCGTGCTGTCCCTGTACCTGGAATGGGGGTGGACAGTGTAGAGGGAGCTTTACTCTGTATCTAACCCCGTGCTGTCCCTGTACCTGGGATGGGGATGGGGGGGACAGTGTAGAGGGAGCTTTACTCTGTATCTAACCCCGTGCTGTCCCTGTCCCTGGGATGGGGAGGACAGTGTAGAGGGAGCTTTAACAGAGTAGAGGATGACCCCAAGGAAGTGATGTTGCCCCCAGACCCGGGGAAGGGGATGTGTTTGGGGGAGAAGAGAGCAGGGTTCAGTCGTTGGCTGGGGAGTGCTGTTGACTTGGCCGCTGACCTGTGACCTTTCACCCCGGCCCTCCTGCTCCCCCCTTCCTCACCAACGCAGCGTGGAGGTCATCCGCCTGGGCCACAGTTACTTCATCAGCTGGGACCGAAAGATGTACTGCGGGAGGCGGAAGACCCCCGCTGAAGCGCGGACCACCACCCTGAGCGAGGAGCTCGGGCAGATCGAGTACATTTTCTCGGACAAGACGGGGACCCTCACCCAGAACGTCATGACCTTCAACAAGTGTTCCATCGCCGGCAAGGTCTACGGTGAGGCGTGGGTGGGGAGCGCCGGACAATCCAATTCGCGATTGGAAATTTCCTCCGTCGCAGCGGTGACCTCCCTCCACAGGGTGGCGCCCTCCCTGGCCAGGAGGAAGTTGATTAAAATGGCGGGGGGCGAACGAGAGCGAGGGAGGACCGTGGAAGAGAGACGACGTTTCCACGTTTCGGGCATAAGCTCTTGGTCGGAGAGCTCAAAGGGATCCCCACAGTGTGGAAACAGGCCCTTCGGCCCAACAAGTCCACACCAACCCTCCAAACATTATCCCACCCCAAACCCTTTCCCCAGCCCTGCACATCCAGGACACTTTACCATGGCCAATCCACCCTAACCTGCTCATCCCTGGGCACGACGGGACAATTTAGCATGGCCAATCCACCCTAACCTGCACATCCCTGGGCACTACGGGACAATTTAGCATGACCAATCCACCCTAACCTGCACATCTTTGGACTGTGTGAGGTAACCGGAGCACCCGCAGGAAACCCATGCAGACACGGTGGGGGGGGACGGGGGGACGTGCAAACTCCACACAGACAGTCTCCCTGAGGGGGGGATTCGAAGCCGGGTCCTTGTCGCCGTGAGGCAGTGGGGCTAACCACTGAGCCCCAGCCACCTGTACCCGAAACGCTGACTCTCCTGTCCCTCGGATACTGCCTGACCGGCTGTGCTTTGCTAGCGTCACAGCGTTTGACTGATGAGGGGCACTGGGAGCCATCTTTTCCTCGGGGTTGGGATTCCAAGACGCGGAGGGGTTGAGGGGGGGCACATTTTTAAAGTGCTAGACGTGAGATTGAGAGACGTACAGAAACAGACCCTTTGATCCAACCTGGTCCGTGCCCACTCGGTGTTTTGCGTGCAGTTTTGCTCACCATGTTGTGGGCAGGGGGGTTACTAAACGGGTAAGAGCGGAGAAGAAATTTGCAGGGATTTACCGAGGACTCGATCCATTAAGAGAGAGAGGTTGGACCGGCTAGGAGACTGAGGGGGCATCTTACCGAGATGTATGAGAGCAGGAGAGGCGTTATTGGGGGGGGAAGGCACCCAGCCTTTCTCCCCTCAGGGTTAGGGAGTGAAGGACGAGAGGGCATCAGTTTAAGGTTAGAGGGGAAAGAATAAAAAGAGGGGGGTCTGAAGGGCAACGTTTTTTTACACAGAGGGTGGTACGCATATGGAATGAGCTGCCCGTGGAAGTGGTTGAGGCGGGTACATTAACGACATTGAAAAGGCATTTGGGCAAGTACCTGGATAGGAAAGGTTCAGGAGGATGTGGGCCGAGTGCAGGGAAGTGGAGTTAACGTGGACGGACAAGGGCCTGTCTCTATGCCGTAGGACACTACATCCTTAATTAATCTCGTCCCATTTGCCAGCACTTGGCCCATATTCCCTCCAAACCTTCCTATTCATGTCCCCATCCAGATGCCTTTTAAATGCTGTCATTGTACCAGCCTCCACCACTTCCTCTGGCAGCTCATTCCACACACGCACCACCCTCTGTGTGAAAAAGTTGCCCCTCAGGTCCCTTTCCCTTCTCACCCTAACCCTCGAGTTCTGGACTCCCCCACCCCATGGAAAAGACCTTGTCTATTTACCCTATCCATGC
>NW_025192537.1:0-3723 GCF_004010195.1 Chiloscyllium plagiosum
GATGTTAACAAGCTGGTAGTTTCCTACTTTCAATATCCTTTCCCTTTTTGAATGGAAGAGTTACATTTTCTATCTTGCAATCTAATGGGACAACCCCAAATCAAGGGGTGGTTTGAAAAATTGGAACCAATATATCAACTGTCACACTAGCCACTTCTTTTATGACCCTAAGATGAAGTTTGTTGGGACCTGAGCACTTTTCAGCCTGCTGCTCAACAATTCACTCAATTACATTTCTTTAGTGATTATGATTTTCCTGAGTTCCTCCCTCCCCTTACATTTCCTAATTTATCACTGTGTCTGAGCTGTTCCTTATATTCTCCAGAATGAAGGGTGATATAAAACACTTGTGCAAATCATCTGCCAACTCCTTATTTTTCATTATTATTTCTCCAGCCTCATTTTCATTAATTCTTTCATTTTTCAATATTTATAGAAACTCTTACTATGTGTTTTTGTATTCTTGGATAAAAAAAAGCTTTCTAATGTACTTTAATGTTTCCTCATTAAGTTTTGAAACAATTCTTTGTCTATTTTATATTCTGCCCAGTCTTACGAAGTGTTACCTATCTTTGCGTAATTATTCAATTTTTCTTTAAGTCTGTTAGCATCTTTAACCCTTCAGTTAACCATTGTCTGTTCCTTGAAACATTTTTATTTATTAGAATGCATCTATCCTTTTGCAAGTCTAATGACCTTTCCGTCAACTATCTTGCTAAATGAATTTAGCCAGTCTTGTTTTCATGCCCTTGTTTAATTTTTTTTAAAAAAGCCTTGAACCTAAAGCTCAGTCCCTCAGACTGAATGTAAAATTCAATCATATCATTATCACTGCTGCCAGGGACAATGGTACAGAAGCCTGAACACACGTATCAGCCGGTTTTGCAACAGTTTCTACCCTCTTCTTGTTAGAATACTGAATGGACTCACAAACTCTTAACATTCGCCAGTACCTGTGTTTTTTGTTTTGCCGCTGTTTACCTATTATTTACTATCTATGCAACTTATTGCTCGCAGACAAAGCTTTTCACTGTGCCTCGGTACACGTGACAATAAATTCAATTCAATTCATTAATGAATCCTATTGACATACTCTTAAAGTTTTTTGTCTTGCACACACTTTGACAGGCATAAAAAGTTTCTTTCACTGGCAAGACAGGCATTTGTTCTTCATGCATAATTGCCCTTGGACTGACTAGCTTGCTGGACCATGACAGAGAGCAGTTAAGAAGCAAGCACATTGCTATCAATCTGGAGTCATGTATTGGCCAGACCCAGTAAGGAAGGCTGATTTCCTTCCCTAAAGGAAATTAGTGAACCATATAGGTTTTATTGGCAATAGTTTTATGGTCACTATTACTGAAATTATTTTTCAATAATGAAGTAATCTTGAGTTCCACTGAAAATCAGTCTGGGTCTCTAGATCACTCATCTAATTTCATAATAGTCCTGTATTATGTTCAAGTAAGTCAAGAGCAGAGTTGATCGCAATGCAGGAGACTGATTTTTTTCTGTATTTTCTGTTGAGTTTTCTGTATGCATTCATAGGATACGAAGAAACCCCAGGATTGGGCACTGACTGAAGTCTCTAATTATTGCACCGTTAGAGCGCTGCTGGAAACAAAAGAAACATTGTTTTCAAGACTAAAGATTTAAATGTTTGCCCATATCATTTTTTATCCTGAGGAGATGGAGAAGGCTCACAGCTGCAATGCATGCATGGCAATGTTTGGAAATTATTATGTTAATTCTTTAAGAAAAAGAGTAACTCCACCCAGGGCTCAGGGACTGGTTCTGTCACCTCTGAGTTGTGAAGTCATGTAGTCTTCATTCCACCCCAGGAACCTGAACACAGAAACCCAGGCTGGCAATCTAGTGTAACACTGAAGGAGTGCTGCGCTTGTGGGAGGTGCTAACGTTTGGATTAGATGTTGAAACTAAGACCCCATTTCTCTTGTCAGATTCTTGTAAAAGATCTCAGGGTTACTATTTTATAGTACAGAAGTGCTTGACAGGAAGCCACAAAGCCTTGAGGATGTCACCTAGAAAGGGGGATAAACGCCTGCAAATCAACTTCCCAGCTCGGTGAACATATCCGCAATTACAGGAACTGGTACCTGAGCTCCAAATCTTTATGAAAATCTTAAATTACTATTTCAAATATGGGTACAATGGGCCAAATGACTGCTTCTTCTGTGCTCTTTCATTCTATGAGTCTGCAGCATAAAGTTGTGAGAGGAGAAGTAGTGGCATAAGGGTAGCTTCATTGAACTAATATTCCAGAATCACATCCACCAGGGATGTCATAGAGTCATAGTCATGCAGTATGGAAACAGACCCTTCAGTCCAACCAATCCACACTGAACATATTCCCCAAACTAAACTAGTCCCACCTTTGTGCACTTGGCCCATATCTCTTCAAACCTTTCCTATTAATGTACTTACCCAGATGTCTTTTAAATATTGTAACTGTACCTGCATCCACCACTTTCTCTGGAAGTTCATTCCACACACTAACCATGCTCTGTGTAAAAAAACGTTGTCTTTCGTGCTTTTTAAATCTTTCTCCTCTCACCTTAAAAAAAGTCCCCTCGTTTTGAACTCCTTCATCCTAAGGAAAACACCCTTGACATTCACCTTACCTATGCCCCTCATAATATTGTAAGCATCAATAAGTTCGCCCAATCTCCTATGCCCAATCAAAAATGTTTCAGTCTTTCTAATCTATTTTCCTATCTCAAACCCTCCATTCCCGGCAACATCCTGGTAAGTCTTTTCTGAATCCTCTCCAGTTTAATAATGTCCTTCCTATAACAGGGCAATTAGAACTACACACAGTACTCCAAAATATGCCTCACCAATGTCCTGTACAACCTCAACATGTTGATTCAAATCTCACTTTTGCAGGTGCTGGATTTTAAATTTATATAAAAGGTTAGCTTCCGTGCTACATGATTCCACTATCTGGAACTAGTCTCAGTGATAGTGACTAGAAAACTATCAAGGATTGTTGTAAAACCCATTTGATTCACTCGTATCCTTTAGGGAAGGTAACATGCTATCCTTAGCTGGTCTGACCTACATGTGACTCCAGACCCACAGCAATATGGTTTACTCTTAATTGCCTGAAGAAATAGCATAGGGAGGGTAATAGTCACTGGCCTAGGCAGGTATGTCCATGAAAAATAAAGGTAAAAATGAAACAGCAAATTCAAATGTCACAATGCAGACTGACCTATGTCAGTAAATCAGTATTCAGAAAGTCAACTTTCACATCACAGGTGTTCTGTTGTCTACCCACTGAGGACTGGCCTTGAACAACGATGAGTCAAAACACAGGAAGGTGATAGAGTGCCTGGTATCGTGATGCAATGATAACAATCTCTCTCTCAGTGTCAGCAAAACAGAAGACCTGATCATTGACCTCAGGAGGAAAGGAGGAGGACACACCCCTATGTACATCAATGGAGGGAGGTGGAGAAGGTCAAGAGTGCTAAGTTCCAAGAAGTGGTGATAACCAACAATCTATCCTGATCGTCCCACGCAGATGTGGCAGTCAGGTGGCTTAGGAAATTCGGCCTGCTCATAATAATCCTCATCAATTTTTACAGATGCACTATAGAAAGTATTCTATCTGGGTGCATAATGGCCTGGTACAGCAACTGCTCTGCCCAGGATCATGAAAAACTACAGAAGGTTGTGTGCACAGCCCAGACCATCATG
>NW_025192538.1:0-1461 GCF_004010195.1 Chiloscyllium plagiosum
CATTCCAACACCAAATTCGGCGCGGACAAAGCAACAAACTGAGTCCGTGGCGAGACAACAACCACGGAAGAGCATGACACGGGTGCATCGCATGTTAACACACTCAAAGCTCAAACTATCCTGCAACTCAAACTCAGCCACGGAAAGTGACAGGTTACTCGTACTGATAATCCAAGGAGTAAAATAACCACAACACTCTCAAAAGTGCTACCACCCAGACTCAGCGTAATGATAAATCGTGGACGCCTGGAGGAGGAAGCACCAGAAAACAAAATAGTGCCGCACATACAGTGGCGCGTGATTCAGGTCAATCGACTGATAAAACCGACACTGACGGCGCCATGGAGAACAAGTGAAAGAATTATAGGGTTCAGGAACGACAAAGTACAATGGCTTCTACATAGTACACCATAAACAGTCCTGCCCAGCGAGCATGGCCACCATAACATTTCCCCACTGATAGCGATTATTATTACGGGAGACAAACACGATGGATGCGGGCTTCAACCCTGTGCCTATTGGGCACTCCGTGCAAAGGAGTAGTACTACCAAGCGAGATCCGCTCTATCCGAGCAATTAATGGTCCCCAAGTCAGCACAGGAAGAGACAGGTTCTGGTATGGGGAGGGAGGTACCAACAACCACCCCCAATCCGTCCACAGCCTCACAAAGCAGGAATAAAATTCTTTGTTCACAACCGCATCAATGACGGCTTCAGAGGCACAAACCTCACTCTCCGACTGCCCCAGGTCACGTAAAGGAATAACGTGTCCCAGCCCTCCCCGTCCAATCATCACAGCCCCTTCTCCGCTCTGATGTACCTCAACCTCAGAGTCCACCTGTGCCTCTGCAAACACTTGGGTACAGTGATTTAGATGATAGTACATGGACCGACCCTCCACTTCACCAGTAGTAGGCGACGCACTGGTTATTGTTATGGGACCCTGTGTTCGTGGCTCATTCCAATCTCCCCGGAAAACCCGCACATATTGCCGATCTCCAGGTTTCATGGTCACCTCGTTGTCACCAGACACAAGGTCTCTCAGTTTTTCCAGTGTTTGGGTTAGTTTAACGAATCATACAATAACTGTTACATATACTGCTTAAGGAGCAGTTCGTATTGCTACAATCTAGGCCCGCCATACGTCCTTCTCCACTTGGGAACTGGAATGGATCTAACGGGACGCATTTCATGCGTTGTCAAGCAATTAGTCTGCATTGGTCGCTCAATTCAGCCAGCCGCAGCGAATCGATCCAGTTAAGATTGGTGCCCACTTAAATTTGGTTCAACTTACCCTTCGAAGTACCGTTAATCCGTTTCACCATAAGCTGCGAGTGGGGATGATAAACACTGCCAAACCTCTGCTTAGACTGCAAAGTCCGCAGCACCAACTTAGCCATCTGCTTGTTAAAGCAGACCTATTGTTGGAACTCATCTCAGATGGTATGCTAAATCTCGGAA
>NW_025192538.1:2260-3723 GCF_004010195.1 Chiloscyllium plagiosum
GGTAAATGTGGCCCCAGTTTTAATTTTATTTCCACTGGATTCGGTGATTTCACTCTCCCCAAATCCCTTCCATGTTTTGACAATAAGCTAACTGGTAATGCATCCAATGACTATGCAAATTGATTGTGACTCCCTCCAGCTATCATTGGCATACTCCATTGGGGAACCACTACAACCTCCTCGCGTTTCCCCAGAAAAAGAAACAATACAAACCGCAACTCGAACATAGTTACTATCGCCAGACATCCAGATTCCTGATGTCATCCTCTGCCAATCACTAATCATTTCTGCATGCTTCGTTATGCGTCCCAAATCCTTGTACTGATGTCCCTCATTTACTAACATTGTCACACTGATCAAAGTGACAGAAACTGTGCCAAATCTTCAAAAGAACATTTTGTCTTATTGCAATGCTGATCCCTGCTTTCCTATCACTATAGCTTCACTCTGTAAATGCTGAACGTGACGTTGCCGCTGCTCCTTTACTATTTTACTCTGAATCACGTCAAATACCGACTTCGGAGGCTGAGACAAAATCAGTGAAGCTAAAACATCTTTCCTCCATTTTTCCCAAGTTTTCCAAATATAACCATCGATGTCACATATCCAACATGTATGGCAATTTCTGGCTTCCTGCAACACAAACGGAGAATTCACTCTGTTGTTACTAAATCCATTTTGAGTACATTCCAATTTTAATTTTAACTTCAATAAAGCATCCCTACCCAGAAAATAATCGGTGTTCCCTTAGAGACTATTAAAGGCAAGTAGACCCTTTTACTATCCATTTGTACACTTACTGGAACTGTAAACCTGGTCAACTGCACTGTATCCTAGAATCCTACAGTCATAATACATTTAGTTGACATGGAAAGGTGGTAGGAATACTGTGGTTGGACGCAAATATTCGTGGCTCCAGTGTTTATCATCATAGGTGTCAACAATCCTTCGACACCAACCTCGACAAAGGGCTCCTTTTCAGCTTTCCGCGTTTTTATAGGATATTTCCCTTTCCCACTTGGTTCTCTGTGCAACCCTAACACATTCCATACGGATTTGCAGTTCCATCGGGCCTGTAGGGATTTGTGGCAGGCCAGGCCGCACTTTCCTGACTCGAAGGTCCACCCTGGGGTTGGGATGGCCAAGTTCAATAGGTGCAATCTCTCCATAAATGGCCTGGTTGATAACACCACCAACAAACTATTCCTGATACTCTCTGAATCTGACTTTTCACCATACCCTTTGTGCCCCCCAAACTCTTCAAGCCTCTCCTTGAAGACCCCAGTCCCATCGAGGCTGTGGTTAAGTTTATTTTATCCTCGATATGATACATATGAAAAAGTTCCCTCCAAAAACGTTTGTTATCGTCATGGGGTTTTCTAGCTCTTGCCAGGTGCCATTAGAGAGTTCTTCCCTTTACCAACATATTGCTCATCACATTAGAGCCGAGGAACCTAGTTGTC
>NW_025192539.1:0-997 GCF_004010195.1 Chiloscyllium plagiosum
CCACTGTAACAATATAACACTGTAACATGGAAAGACTGTAACACGGTATCATTGTACACAGTATCCCTGTAACACTGTAACATGGAAACACTGTAACAATATGACACGGTAACACGGTAACACTAACACATTATCACTGTAACATGGTAACACTGTAACATGGTAACATGGAAACACTGTAACAATATGACACTGTAACACGGTAACACTAACACATTATCACTGTAACATGGTAACTCTGTAAGATGGTAACACTGTAACACGGAAACACTGTGACAATATGACACTGTAATACGGTAACACTCGCACATTATCACTGTAACATGGTAACGCTGTAACATGATAACACTGTAACACGGAAACACTGTAACAATATGACACTGTAACATGGTAACACTGTAACACAGTATCACTGTAACATGGAAACACTGTAACAATATGACACTGTAACAGGGAAATACTGTAACACGGAAACACTAACAATATGACACTGTAACACGGTAACACTAACACATTAACACTGTAAAATGGTAATGCTGTATCATGGTAACACTGTAACACGGAAACACTGTAGCAATATGACACTGTAACACCGTAACACTAACACATTATCACTGTAACATGGTAACGCTATAACACGGTAACACTGTAACAATATAACATGATATCACTGTAGAAGAGTATAAAGGAAGTAGGAGTATACATAAGAGGGAAATCAGGAGGCAAAAAGGGGACATGAGGTGATTTTGACAAATAGAATTAAGGGGAACCCAAAGGGGTTTTACAAATATATGAAGGACAAAAGGGTAACTAGGGAGAGAATAGGGCCCCTCAAACATCAGCAAGGCAGCCTTTGTGTGGTGCCGCTGAAAATGGGAGAGATACTAAATGAATATTTTGCATCAGTATTTACTGTGGAAAAGGATATGGAAGATATAGACTGTAGGAAAATAGATGGTGACATCTTGCAAAATGTCCAGATTACAGAGGAGGAAGT
>NW_025192539.1:1681-3723 GCF_004010195.1 Chiloscyllium plagiosum
GTGAAGCAGGCGTTTGGTATGCTTTCCTTTATTGGTCAGAGTATTGAGTACAGGAGTTGGGAGGTCATGTTGTGGCTGTACAGGACATTGGTTAGGCCACTGTTGGAATATTGCGTGCAATTATGGTCTCCTTCCTATCAGAAAGATGTTGTGAAACTTGAAGGGGTTCAGAAAAGATTTACAAGGATGTTGCCAGGGTTGGAGGATCTGAGCTACAGGGAGAGGCTGAATAGGCTGGGGCTGTTTTCCCTGGAGCGTAGGAGGCTGAGGGGTGACCTTATAGAGATTTATAAAATCATGAGGGGCATGGATAGGGTAAATAGACAAGGTCTTTTCTCTGGGGTCGGGGAGTCCAGAACTAGAGGGCATAGATTTAGGGTGAGAGGGGAAAGATATAAAAGAGACCTCAGGTGGTACATGTGTAGAGTGAGCTGCCAGAGGAAGTCGTGGAGGCTGGTACAATTGAAACATTTAAGAGGCATTTGGATGGGTATATGAATAGGAAGGATTTGGAGGGATATGGGCCGGGTGCTGGCAGGTGGGACTAGATTGGGTTGGGATATCTGGTCGGCATGGACAGGTTGGGCCGAAGGGTCTGTTTCCATGTTGTACATCTCTGTGACTCTGTGGTCACCATGAGGCTAACTGTAATTCTAGATTCTCATGAATTCAAATGTGGTAATGAGATTCAAACTCAGTTCCTGAGAGGATTGGCCCAGCGTCTCGATTACTGAGCCAATATGAAAGGCCCACGGTTACGCTGGGCCGAGCCCTGACCAGGCCCAGTCCTGGGAGATTGATACTTGCTCCTGTCAGCTGGAGCTGTGGGCTCTGAGGAGGGGGGTCCCACCCGGGACTCACTCACTCACCCACGTCCAATGGAGGGTTCCTCTGGAGCGACTGGTCCCTGGAAGCCTCAGGGACTGGAACCTGGTTATAGTCGTTAGGGGGAGGGGTGGTCAGCAGGAGGGGATGCCCAGTACCCTCAGGGGGAGAAGGAGACCTTCCCTGCACAGCCATAAAAACAACATGGCAGACCATTCAGCCCCTGGCAGACCCTGCTGGGCGCAAGCTACCCAAAGAAAACTGAAGATCTGAAACAAAATGAGAAATGGCTGGAGAAGCTCAGTCAATCTGGCAGAGTCGGTGGAGAGAGACAGAGTTAATGTTTCGAGTCTGACTCTTCAGACTTAAAAATCGCATAACACTAGTTTATAGTCCAACAGATTTATTTGGAAGCACTAGCTTTCGGAGCGTCGCTTCATCGTCAGGGTGGTTGTGAGTAGCACTTCGAAAGCCAGTGCTTCCAATTAAACCTGTTGGACTATAACCTGGTGTTGTGTGATTTTTAACTTTGTCCACCCCAGGCCAACACCGGTATCTCCATATCATGAACTCTTCAGACTGGCTTCCAGTTAGCTCTGCTTCTCTCTCTACAGACACTTCCAGATCTGCGGAGTTTCTCCAGCAATTTCTCAGATCAATTCACTAACATGGGAACCCTTCAACTGCTCAGCTATGGAAGAAATCACAGCCACTGACTTCTGCCTTCAGGTTTTCAAACCCTTCAGTGTGGAAGAAAAATCTGCAGGTGAGCAACATGTCTGTGATAAAGGAACACTCCATGCAGCATTACTGCAACACTGCAGTGTTAAAGGAATGCCTTGTGGAGAGTTACTGCAACACTGCAGCATTACAGGAGAACTTCATGCACATTTGCTGCAACACTGTTGCGTTACAGGAATGTCCTGTGCAGAATAACTGCAACACTGCAATGTTAAAGGATCACCCCATGCAACGTTACTGCAACACTGCAGTGTTACAGGAACACCCTCTGCAGAGTTGCTGCAACACGATAGCATGACAGGAATGCCCCCTGCAGAGTTACTGCAACACTGCAGCATTACAGGAACCACCCCTCCCCGCCGGGCAGAGTTAATGCAGCACGGCAGTGTTACAGGAATGTCCCCGTGCAGAGTTACTGCCACACTGCAGTAATACAGGAACAGCCTGTGCAGGGTTACTGCCACACTGCAGGGTTA
>NW_025192540.1:0-3723 GCF_004010195.1 Chiloscyllium plagiosum
AACACTGATGTCCAGTGGGCCAAAGGGAACACCAGTGACCAGTGGGTCAAGGGAACACCGATGTCCAGTGGGCCAAAGGGAACACCGGTGACCAGTGGGCCAAAGGGAACACCAGTGACCAGTGGGCTAAGGGGAACACCAATGTATAGTGGGCCAAAGGGAACACCAGTGACCAGTGGGTCAAAGGGAACAGCGATGTCCAGTAGGCCAAGGGGCACACTGGTGACCAGTGGGTCAAAGGGATAACCAATGACTAGTGGGTCAAAGGGAACACCGATGTCCATTGGGCCAAAGGGAATACCGGTGACCAGTGGGTCAAAGGGAACACCGGTGACCAGTGGGCCAAAGGGAACACCAGTGACCTGTGGGTCAAAGGGAACACTGATGTCCAGTGGGCCAAAGGGAACACCGGTGACCAGTGGGCTAAAGGGAACACCGGTGACCAGTGGGCCAAAGGGAATACCAGTGACCAGTGTGCAAAAGGGAACACTGGAGACCTGTAGGTCAAAGGGAACACTGATCACCAGTGGGCCAAAGGGGACAGCGAAGATCAGAGGGCCAAAGGGAACACCGGGGACCAGTGGGTCAAAGGGAACACTGGAGACCTGTGAGTCAAAGGAAACACCAGTGACCAGTGGGCAAAAGGGAACACCAGTGACGAGAGGGCCAAAGGGATCGCCGAAGACCAGAGGGCCAAAGGGGACACCGGTGACCAGTGGGCAAAAGGGAACACCAGTGACCAGTGGGCCAAAGGGATCGCCGAAGACCAGAGGGCCAAAGGGAACACCAGGGAACAGTGGGCCAAAGGGGACACCGGTGACCAGTGGGCAAAAGGGAAGACCAGTGACCAGTGGGCAAAAGGGAACACCAGTGACGAGTGGGCCAAAGGGATCGCCGAAGACCAGAGGGCCAAAGGGAACACCGCTGACCAGTGGGCAAAAGGGAACACCAGTGACGAGTGGGCCAAAGGGATCGCCGAAGACCAGAGGGCCAAAGGGAACACCGGGGACCAGTGGGCCAAAGGGAATACCGGTGACCAGTGGGTCAAAGGGAACACCGGTGACCAGTGGGCCAAAGGGAACACCAGTGACCAGTGGGTCAAAGGGAACACTGATGTCCAGTGGGCCAAAGGGAACACCGGTGACCAGTGGGCTAAAGGGAACACCGGTGACCAGTGGGCCAAAGGGAATACCAGTGACCAGTGTGCTAAAGGGAACACCGGTGACCAGTGGGCTAAAGGGAACACCGGTGACCAGTGGGCTAAAGGGAACACCGGTGACCAGTGGGCTAAAGGGAACACCGGTGACCAGTGGGCTAAAGGGAACACCGGTGACCAGTGGGCTAAAGGGAACACCGATGACCAGTGGGTCAAAGGACACCGGTGACCAGTGGGCAAAAGGGAAGACCAGTGACCAGTGGGCCAAAGGGAACACCAGAGAGCAGTGGGCCAAAGGGAACACCAGTGACCAGTGGGCCAAAGGGAACACCGATGACCAGTGGGCCAAAGGGAACACCAGTGACCAGTGGGTCAAAGGGAACACCAGAGAGCAGTGGGCCAAAGGGAACACCAGTGACCAGTGGGCCAAAGGGAACACCGATGACCAGTGGGCCAAAGGGACACCAGTGACGAGTGGGTCAAAGGGAACACCAGAGAGCAGTGGGCCAAAGGGAACACCAGTGACCAGTGGGCCAAAGGGAACACCGATGACCAGTGGGCCAAAGGGAACACCAGTGACCAGTGGGCCAAAGGAAACACCGGGGACCAGTGGACCAAAGGGAACACCAGAGACCAGTGGGCCAAAGGGAACACCAGTGACCAGTGGGCCAAAGGTATCACCAGTGACCAGTGGGCCAAAGGGGACACCGGTGACCAGTGTGCCAACGGGAATACCAGTGACCAGTGGGTCAAAGGGAACACCAATGACCAGTATGCCAACAGGAACACCAGTGACCAGTGGGTCAAAGGGAACACCGATGTCCAGTGGGCCAAAGGGAACACCGATGACCAGTGGGCCAAAGGGAACACCAGTGACCAGTGGGTCAAAGGGACACCGATGTCCAGTGGGTCAAAGGGAACACCGGTGACCAGTGGGCCAAAGGGAACACCAGTGACCAGTGGGTCAAAGGGACACCGACGTCCAGTGGGCCAAAGGGAACACCAGTGACCAATAGGCCAAAGGGAACACCGGTGACCAGTGGGTCAAAGGGAACACCAATGTCCAGTGGGCCAAAGGGAACACCGATGACCAGTGGGCCAAAGGGAACACCGATGACCAGTGGGTCAAAGGGATCACCGGGGACCACTGTGCCAACGGGAATACCAGTGACCAGGGCACCAAAGGGAACACGGGTGACTAGTGGGTCAAAGGGAACACGGGTGACTAGTGGGCCAAAGGGAACACCAGTGACCAGTGGGTCAAAGGGAACACCGATATCCAGTGGGCCAAAGGGAACACCGGTGACCAGTGGGTCAAAGGGAACACCGATATCCAGTGGACCAAAGGGAACACCAGTGACCAGTGGGCCAAAGGGAACACCAGTGACCAGTGGGTCAAAGGGAACACCGATATCCAGTGGGCCAAAGGGAACACCAGTGACCAGTGGGCCAAAGGGAACACCAGTGACCAGTGGGTCAAAGGGAACACCGATGTCCAGTGGGCCAAAGGGACCACCGGTGACCAGTGGGTCAAAGGGATCACTGGGGACCTCTGTGCCAACTGGAATACCATTGACCAGTGTGCCAAAGGGAACACTGGAGACCCGTGGGCCAAAGGGAACACCGATGACCAGTGGGCCAAAGGGAACACCAGTGACCAGTGGGTCAAAGGGAACACCAATGTCCAGTGGGCCAAAGCGACCACCGATGACCAGTGGGCCAAAGGGAACACCAGTGACCAGTGGGCCAAAGGGAACACCGGTGACCAGTGGGCCAAAGGCAACACTGGGGACCTCTGTGCGAAAGGGAACACCAGTGACCAGTGGATCAAAGGGATCACTGGGGACCTCTGTGCCAACGGGAATACCATTGACCAGGGTGCCAAAGGGAACACTGGAGACCCTGAGGTCAAAGAGAACACCGATGACCAGTGGGTCAAAGGGAACACCGATGTCCAGTGGGCCAAAGGGAACACCAGTGACCAGTGGGTCAAAGGGAACACCAGTGACCAGTGGGTCAAAGGGAGCACCAATGTCTAGTGGGCCAAAGGGAACACCGGTGACCCGTGGGACAAAGGGGACACCGGTGACCAGTGGGTCAAAGGGAACACCAGTGATCAGTGGGTCAAAGGGATCACCGATATCCAGTGGGCCAAAGGGAACACCAGTGACCAGTGGATCAAAGGGAACACCGGTGACCAGTGGGCCAAAGGGAACACCGGTGACCAGTGGGTCAAAGGTAACACCGGTGACCAGTGGGCCAAATGGAACACCAGTGACCAGTGGGCCAAAGGGGACACCGAAGACCAGAGGGCCAAAGGGAACAACGGGGATCAGTGGGCCAAAGGGGTCACCAGTGCCCAGTGGGCCAAAGGGAACACCAGTGACCAGTGGGCCAAAGGGAACACTGGTGACCAGTGGGCCAAAGGGAACACTGGTGACCAGTGGGCTGAAGGGAACACTGGAGACCTGTGGGTCAAAGTGAACACTGATGACCAGTGGGCCAAAGGAAACACTGGAGACCTGTCAGTCAAAGCGAACACTGATGACCAGTGCGCCAAAGGGAAC
>NW_025192541.1:0-3723 GCF_004010195.1 Chiloscyllium plagiosum
ATGTACTCAGTGCACACACACAGGAACAGTGTAGAGTCTACACAGGGTTCATAGAGAAGAAAGGTATACAGTGTACACAGGACACACACACACATTAAAGGTGTACACTGTACACAGGCCACACACACAGGTGAGGTGTACAGTGTACACTGGGCAGACACACAGGAAAGGTGTACCGTCTACACAGGGCACACAGTCAGGAATGGTGTATACACGTCATACAGACAGGAAAGGTGTATACAGGGCACACAGACAGGAAAGGTGTACAGTGTACATAGGTACACACAGAAAACGTGTACAGTGTACACAGGGCACACACACAGGAGAGGTGTACAGTGTACACTGGGCATACACACAGGAAAGGTGTACAATGAACACAGTGCACACAGTCAGAAATGGTGTATACACGTCATACAGACAGGAAAAGTGTATACAGGACACACCAACAGGAAAGGTGTACAGTGTACACAGTGTACACACAGAAAAGGTGTACAGTGTACACAGGGTGCACAGACAGAAAACGTGTACAGTTTACACAGGGCACTCACACAGGGACGGTGTACAGTGTAGACAGGGCACACACACAGGAAAGGTGTACTCAGTGCACACAGACAGGAATAGTGTACAGTCTACACAGGGTACATAGAGAGGAAACGTTTAGAGTGTACACAGGGTACACAGACAAGAAAGCGGTGCAGTTTACACTGGGTACACAGACAGGAAAGGTGTACAGTGTACACAGGGCACACACACAGTAAAGGTGTACAGTGTACACAGGGGACACACAGAAAAGGTGTACAGTGTACACAGGGTACACAGACAGAAAAGGTGTACAGTTTACACAGGGTGCACAGAGAGAAAACGTGTACAGTTTACACAGGGCACTCACACAGGGAAGGTGTACAGTGTGGACAGGGCACACACACAGGAAAGGTGTACTCAGTGCACACAGACAGGAATAGTGTACAGTCTACACAGGGTACATAGAGAGGAAAGGTTTAGAGTGTACACAGGGTACACAGACAGGAAAGGCGTGCAGGTTACACTGGGTACACAGACAGGAAAGGTGTGCAGTGTACACAGGGTACACGCACAGGAAAGGTGTACAGTGTACACAGGGGACAACAGAAAAGGTGTACAGTATACACAGGGTACACAGACAGAAAGGTGTACAGTTTACACAGGGTGCACAGACAGAAAACGTGTACAGTTTACACAGGGCACTCACACAGGGAAGGTGTACAGTGTGGACAGGGCACACACACAGGAAAGGTGTACTCAGTGCACACAGACAGGAATAGTGTACAGTCTACACAGGGTACATAGAGAGGAAAGGTTTAGAGTGTACACAGGGTACACAGACAGGAAAGGCGTGCAGGTTACACTGGGTACACAGACAGGAAAGGTGTGCAGTGTACACAGGGCACACGCACAGGAAAGGTGTACAGAGTACACAGGGGACACACAGAAAAGGTGTACAGTGTACACAGGGTACACAGACGGAAAAGGTGTACAGTTTACACAGGCCACACACACAGGAAAGGTGTACTCAGTGCACACAGACAGGAACAGTGTACTGTCTACCAGGGTATATAGAGAGGAAAGGTGTACAGTGTACAAAGGACACACAGACAGGAAAGGTGTACAGTGTGTACAGTGTACACAAGGCAAACAACAGCAAAGGTGTACACAGGGCACACAGACAGGAAAGGTGTACAGTGTACACGCCGCACACACACATAAAAGATGTACAGTGTACACAGGGTACACAGACAGGAAAAGTGTACAATGTACACAGGGCACACACACAGGAAAGGAGTACAGTGTACACAGGGTACATGCACAAGAAACGTGTACAGTGTACACAGGGCACACACACACAGGAAAGGTGTTCAGAGTACACAGGGCACACAGGCAGGAAAGGTGTACAGTGTACACGGAGCACACACACTGGAAAGCTGTGCAGTGTACTCAGGGCACACACACTGGAAAGGTGCACAGTGTATACATGATAAACAGACAGGAAAGGTCTACTCTATACACAGGGCACACAGAGGGGAAAGGTGTACAGTGTACACAAGGTACTCAGACAGGAAAGGTGTACAGTGTACACAGGGCACACACACAGGAAAGGTGTGCAGTGCACACAGGGTACACAGACAGGAAAGGTGTACAGTGTACACAGGGCACACACAAAGGAAAGGTGTACATTGTACACACGGCACACACACAGGAATGGTGTACCCTGTGCACACACACAGGAACAGTGTCCAGTCTACACAGGGTACATAGAGAGGAAAGGTGTACAGTGTACACAGGGTACACAGACAGAAAGGTGTACAGTGTACACAAGGCAAACAACAGGAAGGGTGCACACAGGGCACACAGACAGGAAAGGTGTACAGTGTAGACAGGGAACACACAGGAAAGTTGTACAATGTACATAGGGCGCACCCACAGGAAAGTTGTACAGTGTACACAAACCGGAAAGGTGAACAGTGTACACAGGTCAGACACACAAGAAACGTGTGTACAGTGTACACAGACAGGAAAGGCGTGCAGTGTACACTGGGTACACAGACAGCAAAGGTGTTCAGTGTACATAGGGCACACACAGGAAAGTTGTATAATGTACATAGGGCACACACACAGGAAAGGTGTACAATGTACACAGGGACCACACACAGGAAAGTTGTACATTGTACAAAAACAGGAAAGGTGTACTGTGTACACAGGGCACACACATAAGAAAAGTGTACAGTGTACACAGACAGGAAAGGCTTGCAGTGTACACAGGGCACACACACTCAGGAAAGGTGTTCAGTGTACACAGGCCTCACAGAAACAAAAGGTGTGCAGTGTACACAGGCACACACAAAGGAAAGTTGCACAGTGTAGTCAGGGCACACACACAGGAAAGGTGTACAGTGTACATAGGGTACACAGACAGGAAAGGTGTACAGTGTACACAGGGTACACACATAGAAAAGGTGTACAGTGTATACAGGTACACAGACAGCAAAGGTGTACACTGTACACAGGGCACACAGGCAGGAAAGGTGCACAATGTACACATGGCACAGACACAGGAAAGGTGTACAGTGTACACAAGGTACACAGACAGGAACGGTGTACAGTGTACACAGAGTACACAGGCAGGAATGGTGGACAGTGTACACATGGCACACACACAGGAAAGGTGTACAGTGTATACTGGGTACACACGCAGCAACGATGCACAATGTACACAGTGCACACACAGAGGAAAGGTGTACAGTGTATACAGTGTAAACAGATAGGAAAGGTGTATACTGTACACAGGGCACACACACACAGGTAAGGTGTACAGTGTACACAGGTCACACATGCTGTAAAGGTGTACAGTGTTCACAGGGTACATAGAGAGGAAAGATGTTCAATGTACACAGTGCTCACAGACAGAAAAGGTGTACAGTGTACACAGGGTACACACACAGGGAAGGTTTTGCAGAATACACAGGACACTCACACAGAAACGGTGTACAGTGTACACAGGGCACACTCACAGGAAAGGTTTACAGAGTACACAGGGCACACAGACAGGAAAGGTGTACAGTGTATACAGGGTACACACACAGCAAAAGTGCATAATGCACACAGGGCACACTCACAGGAAAGGTGTACAGTGTACACAGGGCACACATGCAGGACAGGTGTACAGTGTATACAGGTCACACACACTGT
>NW_025192542.1:0-1187 GCF_004010195.1 Chiloscyllium plagiosum
GAAGGGGATTTCTCTCTGAGGAAAATGGAAGAGTAATAAATTATTGGACACTTGGAATTATTCTTATGTTAAGCAGCGTTTGAGAAGATTTAGTAGAATTATTGCTGCAATGGACTTTTCTATTAGGGACGTTAACAGAAGATTCTGTGGCAGTGACCTCAAATTCAGGATGCTTTGTTGATGTCCCTGTGCTAAGATTAAAAACATCTCGAAACATTTCAAGCACATTGTTAAAGGTGAGATTGAGTAGAGAAACATTATTGTAGTTATTGGCAGGAATGATATTTTTTAGGGAAAGATTAAAGCAGTACAAAGTGAACTTAAGAGGTGAAGTAGAGTATTAATAATAAACCCTTTGAAGCAATAATTTCTGGTTTACTCCCAATGCAAAACCCAACTGGGAAGAAACAAAAGGTTAACGGCGAAAAACCAACGGCTGAAGAGCTACTGTGTTATTGGGGAATTTCGATTTTTGGGAAATTGGAATCTATTTTAGAATAGAAGTGACCTGTTCAGGAAGGATTGGTCTAATCTAAACTGGAATGTAACCAATATCTTAGCAGGGAGATTTGTTCCTTCTATGTAGGAGACTTTATGTGGATAGAGTTGACAAGGGGGATATTTAAAGTAGCATTACAAATGGTAGGATGGATGGAGAAGTTTATGAATGTGAGAAGAGCACATCAATTAGAAAAGAAGAACGAGAGAGTCAAAAATGTATAGTAATTCTGAAGCACGAAATTGCATTTATTTCAATGTGAGGGGTCTTACAGGGGAGGCTGATGAAGTCGGGAATTGGAATGCCCAAAACTTTCCCTCACATTTCCTTCAGCCACTTGCCCTGCCTAATGCACAAAGAAGGTCTAGTTTTGCTCCTTCTCTGTTAGAATCATCCCGATATTGATGAATTCCAATCATAATTTAAGAACATGGCATCGGGACATCATATGTATTACAGAAAGTTGGATGAGAGATGTCCAACTCGGAAATGTAGTGCTGGGAAAGGACAGCAGGTCAGGCAGCATGTGAGGAGCAGGAAAATCAACGTTTTGGGCAAAAGCCCTTGATCAGGAATGGGCTGATGAAGGGCTTTTGCTTGAAGCGTCGATTTTCCTGCTCCTTGGATGCTGCCTGACCTGCTGTGCTTTCCCAGCACCACTCTCTCGACTCTAACTTCCAGCATCTGC
>NW_025192542.1:1712-3723 GCF_004010195.1 Chiloscyllium plagiosum
ATATCGATGTTTTGAACCCAGGAGATGGGGAATAAAATCATCCCATTCCTGGTGAAACAGACAGCAACAAATACGCACTATTGCCTGCACCTCACATTCATCCAGCTTGAACACTATCTGCTATCTGTCAGTCTATTGACCCATTTCATCAAGATTCTTTTGTATTCTTATAAAACATTTTTCACTGTCCTCTGTGCCACCAGTTTTGGTGTCATCCACAAACTTGCGAACCATGCCTTTGATATTCTCACGCAAATCATTTACATAAATGACAAACAAAGAAAACTCAGAACCAACCTCTGTGGAACACAGCTGGGCACAAGCCTTCAGTTCGAAAATCAACCGCTCACCATTACTCTATTTCCTGCCATTGCACCAGTTGAAAGTGCTGGAGAGAAACCCCACTGTTCAGGCAGTATCGGAGTGGAGAAAAATAGAATTAACTTTTTTTGAGTCCAACATAACTTGTTCAAGATAGGGTCATATAAGACTTGATATGTTAACTCTGTTTCTCTGCCCAGATCCCGTGTCATCTGTTGCATTTCTCCATCATTTTGGATTTGGATTTAAGATTTCCACTATCTCGAATATTTTGCTTTTTCTTGATTGATCTGGATGTTGGTTATATTTGGACAACATTCTCCATTCCTGCTCCCGTCACTTGTGTCAATGACACATGCATTGCACTGGAGTCTGTTTCTTCTTTAAGTTCCGAAAATAAATGCGTGGATCTCACCAATGTGATTTTGATTTAAAAGGTCTTTTAGAGACAGCTACACTCGATGAAAAGTAGGAATAGTTTATTAATTATGATATTGTCTGTGTGTTCTATGACTAGATATGTCTCCTCAGTCTCTGAACATTTTCAATACGTTTCTCTGAATAATTAAAACTATGATGGTTGTCATGCAGCCCATCGTCTCTGTACCAGCTCAGTATGAGCTGTGTCTTCACTCTTACTCTGGTGTAACTCACTGTAACCCAACACATTTTGTAATCTGTGTCTGTTTTTATTTCTGTATATCCCGTCCCAATATAAGCAATCTTAACAACCTGTATAACCTGTGATTAAGCAGTCTATATATATAATATAATTATGTAAATCACATTTAAAATTGTCCTATTCCGTTCACACTGTCGTTCAGCATTCCATTTACCAAAGGCCATCTGTTGTCTTGCTCTGAATTGCAATTCATTCCATTTGTCAGAAACAGTGATGGCAGAATACTAGTGACTGGGAAATATTACTGCACTCCCCTCAGGTCTCCTCAGCCACTGGCCGCAGCCCTTTCTGTCTCATAACCATTATAATATTCATTCCATCCCTTACTCATTGATTCATTACTTTTAATAAACAAGGTTATTGTAAATTGTTATGGGCCAGGCCCGACCACTCAAAACATTCTTAAGCACGGAGCCCAGTCCTTAATGTTGCCATTTGTTGAAGGTAAGTGTATAGTGGATATTCCCAGAGTGAATTAGTTGGTCTTACTGCCGACTTTTAAACAAACAGAATGTATTTGTAAAAATAAGGAATGAAACACAACTAACCAAAAAAACCGTACCTGAATAATTCATCCTGTCTAAAACTGACAGGCTACCTCGAATTAAGAATGCTGATCCAAATTACTTGCAACAATCCCAATAAACAAACCCACGAGCACAAAGAGTAAAAATTACACAAAAAAGCTTATAGTTTACGAAGTCAGAGGACTGAAGGAGGGGGAGAGCATCCAATTTCAGGCAGTAAACCTGACTCAACTAACCCTCGAACTGAACTGACCTGTGCAGCTGGATAGCTGGCCACATCCCCTCGATTACACCAGTTAATTTAAAAGGCTTGAAATCCTTCTGCATGAGGCATTATCTGTTGTGTAAAATAAAACCAAATGACCCCAATGAAGCATCAAAATTGAGACACGTTGGAACATTGGGTCGTTTAGAACCTCTCTGAAAAAAGTCAAGGACAACATAACCTGTAAAGGTACCACCTGTGTGACAACTTCCCCAA
>NW_025192543.1:0-3723 GCF_004010195.1 Chiloscyllium plagiosum
TCAAGGTCAGTGTATTCAATTTTGTCAGTACAGTTTAGGAGTCTAAAAGGGGTGTATAGGTGATTTTATAAGAATGGTTCCAGAGATATAGGAAATTAGATTGAAGAAGTTGACATTGGAACAAAGGAGATTAGGTGTTGAGATGATAGTGTTGTACAAGGTTATAAGAGTTTAAGATGAGCTAAATATTAAAACGCTCTTCCTATTACTTAATTGTGCCAGGATTAAAGGAGAGAACTGCAGGATATTTGGTAAGGAATAAGAAAGAAAATGTGAAGAGGAAAAAAACTGAAATTCACCTGGAGTTACAGGAAGGAAGTCCGAAACCCACATTTGCCCATTGAAACAGGTTTGAGTCAGCAGGGTCTCTTGTTACCAGGGCAGGGTCGTAAAAATGGCAGCCAACTTGGATGATGGGAGACGGAGCAGTCTGTGTTTCAACACACTTGTGATCATTGACTCGTTGACTTTTTTGTCACTTTGCAACTGGGGTTGGAGAATTGAACTCAGCCAGAAGAGGGCAAAGACAGAGAGGAGAGAAATTTTGGAGAAGTGTGGCAGATTGAAATCTCTCCAAAGGGACAAAAGAAAATGTACGGGTTGAGTACTTACAGTTTTGAGGAAACAATAGGGGAAAGAATGTTCCATAGAAACTAAACATGCCTGTTCTGAAATTCTGTTTTGTACCTTGAGTAGTGATTATTTTTAATCTCTTTTTACAGTGACAGTAGAAGAAAAGTTGAGATCCGAAAACTCAAAACGCAATGTCATATCCAGATTTGACAGTATTGCTTGACGAGCAGATCCTGGTTATTCTCGGCATTTGAATGTGAAAGGAGATATGTTTGCTCCATTTGCCCGTTCAAAACATTTCAAGCATCGATGTGACTGGGATAACACCAATATCCAGACACCTGACTGAAAATGTTTCAATGCATTGACTGTGAAAATAACTTCGACAAGTTATCATTCATGAACAAAAATTTTAACCTTTGCAGCAAGAGCAAATGTACATTTGTACTTCATTGGACAAGACTTCAACTCATCATCCAACCTCCATCGTCACAGAGCCACCCAGACCGTGGAGAGACCATGGCAATATCGGGGCTTTGGGAAGGGATTCATCTACCAATCTCAGCTGGAGATTCATCCACGTGGTCACACTGTGGAGAGGCAGTTCATCTGCTCGCAATGTGGGAAGTGTTTTAGAAAATTATCTAACCTGCTGAAGCACCAGCAGCTTCACACGGGCAAGAGGCCATTCACCTGCTCCGTATGTGAGACAGGATTCGCTTAATCCTCTCAACTGCTGACACACCAAGTTCACACCGGGGAGAAGCCATACAGTTGTTCTTATTGTGTGAAAACATTTACCCGTTCATCCAACCTTCTGAAGCATCAGCGAGTCCATACCAGAGAGAGGCCCTTTACCTGCTTTATTTGTGGGAAGGGATTCACTCAGTCTTCTAACCTTCTGACTCACCAGCGGGTTCACACTGGGCAGAAGCCATTCACTTGTTCGATTTGTGGGAAGGGATTCTCTCAGTCCTTCCACCCACTGAACCACCAGCGAATTCACACCAATGAGATATCTTTCAAATGCTCTGGCTGTGTGAAAACCTTCGCACGTTTATCAAAGTTGAAGACGCACCAGCGAGCACCCACTGGGGAGAGACCATTCACTTGCTCTGTATGTGGGAAAGGATTCACTCAGTCCTCCAACCTGCTTAAACACCAACAAATTCACAACTGATTGCAGGGGATGGACCTTGCTTTTTTCACTGCTGGTACTCACATCCACAACTGAAACGCTTTCTGACAGTTGGGTTTTGTTCTGCTGATGGAACTAAACTCCAGCCTGGTTATATTGCTAAATTAAAAAATAAAGCTGATTAATCAAATCTATTTGATTCTACATAGCTCACTAGCACACAGTTGGATATTCAAAGGAGAGTGTCAGTAATGCAAATGTCCTCCACCAGACAAAGTAAAGAACATGTGCATGCTTAGCATAAAGTGGTGTATTTCTCAGCATCTCTCCGAACTTCTCTTCAATTACATTGTCGTTAGTTTCTTCTTTTGCAGATAAACCTGGGAGAATTTTCTGTTTTAATGGAGCTACCCCATTGTTTTTGTAAATCTGGGATAAATGTTACCATGATTTTAAATACTTGCCATTTGCATTTAGCAGGTGCAATCAGTTATATGCAGACTGTGCCAAAGAGAAAGTCTACTGTCAGTTCGGATTATTCGCATCTCTAGTCTGCAAAAGTCTCACGACACAGAGGCTGCCAAGCATTTCAGGAAAGTGAAGTAGCACTAGTCCGAAATGAGTAGGGTCTAGGTTTTATCCTTTTTCTCACTTTTCTGATTATCATGGACTAGGACCACTGAAGCTTCACTGCATTGGAGTTTTTTTCTGACCTGTCCTCACTACTCTTGAGATTCCCACACATTGTCATGTTGTGATCCTGTACCTTGTAGATGCTCGTGTGCCACTGTGCACCGGAGATGTGTTAATTATAACCTAAGGTACTGAACGGTGTTTTGATCAAATGAGTTGTTTTGTCTTGAAGGATGTTTGTGGAGTTGTATTCATCCAGGCTTGTGAAGCGTATTCTATTGCACTTCCGATTTAAGTTTCGTGACTTTTTGAGTCGGGAGTTGAGTAACTCTTCACAGATTCCCAGCTTCTGACTTGCTTTTGTCGCTACAGATATTCCAAGGCTATTCCAGGTAAGTCTCCGGATGAACTCGTGAGATGCTGCCAAGTTCAAAGTTGCTGACTTTGGCGTCTCAACACCATATTCAGTTCATGAAAAATTCTAGGTACTACAGCTTTGTCTTCCCTTTGTCAGGGTATGCATGTCTCTCGCTCTCTCGCTCTGTGGCTATCTCGCTCTCTACCTCCAAACTCCTCACATCGTACCGAATTCAAAAAGCTGAAAAGACATTTACCTGCTCTGTGCATTGGAAGGGATTCTATCATTTCTTCTATCCAATGAAAAGTCAATGAATGTTCTTTGTCATTTCGCCCATTTGTATCTTACTGCTGTGCCAAACAATTGGTCTGATTGAGCTATGTGCATTGTGAGTTAACTGTTCGCAAGATACAGAACACCATTTGATCTGTACCACCATGATCATATCGTGGTTATTACTTTACATTGTGGCCACTGCCATTTTGTTTTTGAGTTATTTTGCTATCTGCCGCCTGATCAATGAACACAATGAGGAATCAGTTGCAGAAAGAAATATATTTGTCAGCAAGACATATTTGCACTTTCCAAATCTCATGCCCTCATAAATCTTATTCCAGAAATCAGATTCACCTCTTCCATTCCATGGTTTATTGTATTTAACTATCACTGTTAATCATTTACTTTCACACTAACATTCGATTCCTCACGAGAGCTCCAGTAGAGTTTGTCGTCTGCAGAAGCACTCACAGCTTTGTACTGGAGCGAGGTCCTTAATTTGTTGCATTGGTGGGAAACGTTTCACCCAGGATAATTAGTAAAAATAGTCAAGAGGCAGCATTGTTTTGGAAGTTTGGGGAGAAAAACTCAAAACAACAGCAGTTTTAAAAGGGAGAAGAACAGACAAGTAAAGCATATAGTGTGGACAGTCCAGGAGAGAGAGAGAGAGCCTGCACAATTACTACCTTTGCTGTTTTTGAATTCATATGCTGCTGGACATCGGAGTACATCTGGGAAAATTAAC
>NW_025192544.1:0-3723 GCF_004010195.1 Chiloscyllium plagiosum
GACCTGTCCCCACCAGTACTGTACCCTAGTGTTCGAATCCCTTATCTCAGCGAGTCCTGTCTCATCTCTAGTTCCAGAGATCCCTTTGGATTTCAATTGATCCCTGACCTAATGACCCCCAACCCAATGATCTCCATTAGTGCACATGTGATTTGTCCATCCGGTCTCCAGTGAGACTGCTTTGTGGATCCCATGAGATTACCTGTGCTGGGAGAAGTTGGGAAGTTGGTCGACATTTTCCAAGTAGCTGGCCAACCAGGTCATGGTGTCACTGATGGCTGTGTTCTCCTGATGCTCTTTCAGTGCTGTCTGAATGCTGTTAAAATCCTCCTGCTTGATTCGGTCGGGAGTGGCATCGATAATCTGCTCCGCCAATGTTATCATATCGACCTGTGGGTGGGGGCAGGGGGTACAGGGAGACCTGACAGTGAGAGCTGGCATGCTGATGTCTGCATTAGTCGGTAGAAGAGGGAGGGGAGATGGGCTCAGTCACACTGTTACACACAGAAACAATCTGAACTCAATGTCCTCAGGCATTTCTCAAGACAAAACTCACAGAGGTGGTATGAGTGTCTGTCAAGCCCAACAAAGGTTACTCCCCTCCAACTCCGTCAGGCTCACTCTGATCAAAACTCTGCAACTCTCTCCCCAACAACATCATGGGCATGTCGACAGAGCAGTGGCTCAGGAAGTCAGGTTATCACGTTCAGGACAGGCAATGAGGGAGAGGCATTAAATACTTCCCAATCAGCGATACTCCCAGACTGTACAAGAATGTATCAGTAAAAAGTGTCTCTCAATGAACGGGATGGTGAGGGGCTCGGAGGGGAACGTGCAGGGGGTGGGGTTCCCATGTACCTGCTGCCCCTTGTCCTTCTGGATGGAAGGGGCCGTGGGTTTGGAAGGTGCTGCCTGAGGATCTTTGGTGAGTTTCTGCAGTGTATCTTGTAGCTGGTACACGCAGGATTCCCAGCCTCTGCCGTGCTCCTGTAGACACTGAGTTGATGTGGGGAGTCCATTTAGTTTCTGGTCAATGGTAACCCCCAGGATGTTGATAGTGGGGGATTCAGTGATGGTAACACCATTGAATGTTAAAAGGTGATGGTTAGATTGTCTCCTGTTGGAGATGGTCACAGCCTAGGATTTGAGAGTTTACTTGGTGAGTTGGGTAGAGGCAGGGACAAAGGTTTGGGTGAGGAGATCACAGAGATGCCTTTTAGGGAAATTTTCAAGTCGAGAGAGATTTGAGTTGTAATTCACCAAAGATCCTCAGGCAGCACCTTCCAAACCCATGGCCACTTCCATCCAGAAGGACAAGGGGCAGCAGGTACATGGGAACCCCACCCCCTGCAAGTTCCGCTCTGAGCCCCTCACCATCCCGACTTGGGAATATATCACCGTTCCCTCAGTGTGGCTGGGTCAGAATCCTGGGATTCCCTCCCTCAGGGACATTGTGGGTCTACCCTCCAGCACATGGACTGCAGCGGGTCAAGAAGGCAGCTCACCCCCACCTTCTCAAGGGGCAACTAGGGACAGGGCAATAAATCCTGGGCCCAGCCAGAGATGCCCTGACCCCACAAAATGAATTTTAAAGACGTCAGTATGGCCAAGGGGCTTCAAGGGCTTACCGGGAAGAACATGGGTTTGACAGCTTGTGGTGGACAGGGGACTGCTGAGGCTCTGATAGCTGGGCTACCTCGTGGTATGGGAGTGGGAAAGCAGGTAGGAGCTATCGAGGCACAGTGCAGTTCACCTTTCTCACCTGTAAAACATCGACGGGAGGCAGGAAGTCTTCATTCTCCACGTTTTCAGTGAAACGAAGCAGCTCAGTCTCCATGGAATCTCTTGCTGTTGCCATCGAGTATTTCCTGCCACTGTTTGTCATGAGAGTGGCCTCATGGTCGAGGAAGAAGTGGGGACTGGCTGTGCCGCAGTGCAGAGCTGAGCTGCCATTCCGGTTTCTCCGAAGGTCACCCTCCTCCTGCAGGTTCCACGCATTACTCGGTTTCTCCTGGCTTTCAGAGTTCCCAGTGCAGCTGAGAGCAGCCCGCTCCTGACTCTGCGCTGTGCTGTTGGTGACATCCTGTCGTTGCAGCTCACAGATCTCCATGGCTACGTCTTGCTCAGCGCCGGGGCACAGTTCAGGGCTGGTGACGGGTGTCTCTCTGTGAACGGAGCCGCTGAAGTACGCAGAGCTCACTGACAAAGCTGCTGACCCCTCGGACACTGAGGAGGGAGATGAGTTACTGCTCTCAGCGCTCAGACCTGTGCAGTGGAAAGGATCAATGGAAGATCAAAACAAACATGCGATAAGTCCGGGCATCGAGTGGACACACCAGCTGAAATCTGAAAACTCGACCAGTCTGGCAGCAGCGGAAACAGGGTGAACGGTTTGAGTCCAGTATGAGTCTTGGAACCAAACTCCAATTCTCTCTCTCTCTCTCGACAGATTATGTTCTTTCATGCGCTGGCTACACCTGCATTTATTGCCTGTCCAAACCCACACTGCTGTCACATGTCAGTCAGACCAGGGAAGGATGGTCTTCCCTGGAGGACATTACTGGGTGATGGCCTGTTGGCCTTCTCAATGGGCTGTTCATGTAGAGACCCTGCTAATGTCCTGGGGATCAGGGTCCGAACCCCATCACTGCAGATGGTGCAATGAAAATTCAATAAAATATCTGGAACTAAGAGTCAATTTTCGGAAAAACCCATCTGGTTCACAAACGTCTTTCATGGAAGGAAACTGCCATCGTTACTTGGTCTGGCCTCCATCTGACTCCAGACCGACAGCAACGAGGTTAACTCTTAACTGCCCTCTGGGCAATTCGGGATGGGCACTGAATGCTGGTGTAGCCCTCATCCTGTGAATGAATAACTGAAAAAAACAACATTGGCTTTCCAGGGAACAAGGTTCATGGTCATCATTACACTCTTAATCCCACCATGTACCAGGGCTGGGATTAGAAACCAGGGCCCCAGAATGGTTGGTGGGCCTCTGGGTCAGGGTCTCCTAACTATGCTGCCAGACTTGCTGAGTTTCTCCACAACTCTCTGGGCTTGTTTCAGCTTTCCAGTATTTCACTGCCATTCCATTCCCTGCTCTCGGACACGGAGCCTGTCGATGCACTGCCCGACAGGGACAAACAGATGGCTCCCAGGTTTATGGGGAGCACTGTGTCCCACTGCTCTGTGGGGAACTGAGTCAATCCCCAGAGGAAATGGAAGCCAAGCAGCTGCTGGGACAGACAGCTGTGCTGCAGCCAGAGGCTGACTCGATCTCCCATTCGCAGTGAGGTGAAGGAGCACTGGTACCTGTGTCTGGGCTCATCGATGAAGGTGAAGAGGCCTTGCCAGTTTCACTGCAGCTGCCTGCCCACCGCTGCCAGCTGGAATCTGTCCCATCGATGTGGTCCTGCAGCCTGGTGCTCAGTAGGCAGTCCTGGATCTGAGTCTCCTGTCTCTGCAGTTCCTCCAGACGCATGGCCAATCTCACATGGCCACGGGATCGTGCTACCTGCAAGGGCAGACGGCCCAGCGAGTCCGGGATTCCGAGAGCTCGGCTGTTCCAGGCGTAAAGGGTAACAGCAGCTTCGAGATGACCCAGGGCACACGCCCACATCTGTCACAATGGGAACAAAACCAGTCAACAAAGAACCACTGGGCCAGCTCGTCACTTCACCATCACTCCGGGGCAGTGCGGCTTTGTCCCAATCCAAGTCC
>NW_025192545.1:0-1759 GCF_004010195.1 Chiloscyllium plagiosum
CACCCCTGGATTAATCCGGCCTATCCCAATCTCAAAGGCACTGTGTTCCAGACCCTCATACCTAATTAATTCAGCCTCCCGCACACTCTCAGGCACTGTGTTCCAGAGCCTAACCCCTGGATTAATCCGGCCTAACTCACATTCTCAGACACTGTGTTCCAAGCCCTAACCCTTGGATTAATCTAGCCTAATCCACATTCTCAGACACTGTGTTCCAGACTCTAACCCCTGGATTAATCCGGCCTATCCCACTCTCTCAGGCACTGTGTTCCAGGCCATAACCCTTGGATTAATCCGGCCGATCCCTGACTCTCAGCCACTCTGTTTCAGACCCGAAACCCTGCATTAATCTGGCCTATCCTACACTCTCAGAAACTGTTTTCCAGATCCAAAACACCTGGATTAATCCGCCCTGTCCCACACTCTCAGGCGCTGTGTTCCAGACCCTAACACCTGGATTAATCCGGCCTATCCCACACTGTCAGGGACTGTGTTCCAGACCCTAAGCCTTCGATTAATCCAGCCAAACCCACACCCTCAGACACTGTGTTCCAGACACTAACCCCTGGATTAATCCGGCCTATCCCACACTCTCAGGCACTGTATTCCAGACCAAAACCCCTGGATAAATCCAGCCTATCCCACGCACTCAGGCACTGTGATCCAGACCAAAACCCCTGGATTGACCCAGCCTCCCCACACTCTCAGGCACTGTGTTCCAGACCCTAAACCCTGGATTTAACCCAGCCTTCCCATACTCTCAGGCACTGTGTTCCAGACCCTAACCCCTGGATTGACCCAGCCTAACCCATACTCTCAGACCCTGTGTTCCAGACCCTAATCCCTGGATTAATCCTGCCTATCCCACACTCTCAGACACTGTTTTCCAGACGCTTACCCCTTGATTAATCCGGCCAATCCCACACTCTCAGGCACTGTATTCCAGACCCTAAGCCTTCTATTAATCCAGCCAAAGCCACACCCTCAGACACTGTTTTACAGACCCTAAAGCCTTGATTAATTCAGCCTATCCCACACTCTCAGACACTGTGTTCCAGATACTAACCCCTGGATTAATCTGGCCTATCCCTGACTCTCAGCCACTCTGTTTCAGACTCGTAAACCTGCATTAATCTGGCCCATCCCACACTCTCAGAAACTGTATTCCAGACCAAAACCCCTGGATAAATCCAGCCTATACTGTATTCCCGACAATAAACCCTGGATTGACCCGGCCTATCGTACACTATCAGACACTGTGTTCCAGAATCGAACCACTAGATTAATCCGGCCTCCCCCACACTCTCAGGCACTGTGTTCCAGAGCCTAACCCCTGGATAAATCCGGCCTCCCCCACACTCTCAGGCACTGTGTTCCAGTCACGAACCCCTGGCTTAATCCGGCCTATCCCACTCTCTCTGACACTGTGTTACAGACCCTAACCCCTGGATTAAACCGACCACCACCATGCTCTCAGACACTGTATTCCCGACAATATACCCTGGATTGACCCGACGTATCGTACACTCTCAGACACTGCGTTCCAGAACCGAACCACTGGATTAATCCGGCCTAAACCCACATTCTCAGACACTGTGTTCCAGACCCTAACACCTGGATTAATCCAGCCTCCCGCACACTCTGAGGCACTGTGTTCCAGAGCCTAACGCCTGAATTGATCCGGCCTATCCCATACTCTCAGGCACTGTATTCCAGACACTAACACCTGGATTGACCTTGCCTTCCCCACACTCTCAGG
>NW_025192545.1:2317-3724 GCF_004010195.1 Chiloscyllium plagiosum
ACCCTCAGACACTGTTTTACAGACCCTAAGCCTTCTATTAATCCGGCCTATCCCACTCTCTCAGGCACTGTGTTCCAGACCCTAAATCCTTGAATTTATCTGGTCTATCCCACGCTCTCTGGCACTTTGTTCCACACCCTAACCCCTGAATTATTCCAGCCTCCCCGACATTCTCAGGCAGTGTGTTCCAGAACCTAACCCCTGGATTAATCCGGCCTATCCCACACTCTCAGGCACTGTGTTCCAGACCCTCATACCTAATTAATTCAGCCTCCTGCACACTCTCAGGCACTGTTTTCCAGAGCCTAACCCATGGATTAATCTGGCCGAACGCACATTCTCAGACACTGTGTTCCAAGCCCTAACCCTTATATTAATCCGGCTGAACGCACATTCTCAGACGCTGTATTCTAGACCCTAACCCCTGGATTAATCCGGCCTATCCCACTCTCTCAGGCACTGTGTTCCAGGCCATAACCCTTGGATTAATCTGGCCTGTCCCTGACTCTCAGACACTCTATTTCAGACCCTAAACCCTGCATTAATCTGGCCTATCCCACACTATCAGAAACTGTATTCCAGACCCAAAACCCCTGGATGAATCCGCCCTATCCCATACTCTCAGGCACTGTGTTCCAGAACGTAACCCCTGGATTAATCCGGCCTATCCCACACTGTCAGGCACTGTGTTCCAGACCCTAAGCCTTCGATTAATCCAGCCAAACCCACGCCCTCAGACACTGTATTTCAGACTCTAACCCCTTGATTAATCCGGCGAATCCCACACTATCAGGCACTGCGTTCCAGACCCTAAGCCTTCGATTAACCCAGCCTATCCCACATTCTCAGGCACTGTGTTCCAGACCCTAATCCCTGGATTAATCCGGACTCCCCCACATTCTCAGACACTGTGTTCCAGACACTAACCCCTGGATTAATCCAGCCTCTCCCAAATTCTCAGGAACTGTGTTCTAGACCCTTAACCCTGGATTGACTCGGACTCCCGAACACTCTCAGACACTGTGTTACAGATCCTAACCCCCGGATTATTCCCACCTCTCCCACACTCTCAGGTACTGAGTTGCAGACCCAAACCTCTGGACTAATCCACCCTATCCCACACACTCAGGTACTGTGTTCCAGACCATAACCCCTGGATTAATCCGGCCAATCCCACACTCTCAGGCACTGTATTCCAGACACTAAGCCTTCTATTAATCCAGCCAAACCCACACCCTCAGACACTGTTTTACAGACCCTAAAGCCTGGAATAATTCGGCCTATCCCACACTCTCTGACACTGTGTTCCAGACACTAACCCCTGGATTAATCCAGCCTACCACACACTCTCAGGCACTGTGTTCCAGAGCCTAACCGTGGATTAATTCCAGCCGATCCCACACGCTC
>NW_025192546.1:0-3725 GCF_004010195.1 Chiloscyllium plagiosum
CTGTTCACCCGCCCCATGTATGGGAAGGGGTTTCTTCGATCTTACAATTTTCTGAGGCACCAGAGAGGGCACAGAGGATTTGAGACCCTTCACCTGCTCCATGTGTGAGAAAGGATTCATTCAAATCTCTCACCTGCGGAGATATCAGTGCATTCCCACCAGGGAGAGGCCATTCAGATGCTCGATGTGTGAGAAGGGTTTCAGTGATACATCCCTCCTGCTGATACACCAGAGGGTTCACACTGCGTAGGAGCTGTTTCCATCTCTTTGAGACAAGGGATTTGCTGAGTCTTCAACACGACTGAGAGACTAGTGAGTGGACACAGGGAAGTGGTCATCCACCTGCTCCGTGTGGGGTAGAGTTCATTGCAGGACTCTGGTTCTGATGTTACTGTCCATCAGGGTCAGGACTGGACCTTGTACATGATGACACTATTGGAGTATTGATGTTGGGTCTGTTAATCACATTAACTGGGCTGGGGTTGACTAAATTTATAATCACTTTCTGAACCTCAGGATGTCTCTCTGAGCAATTTGTCTCCAGAAACATCGACGTGACAATGAACAGGGATCATCTGTTTTGATTTAAATCGTGATGGTAGCACTGCTGCTTCACAGCACCAGGTACAAGGTTGGAGTCCAACCTTGATAGACTGCCTGTATAGAGTTTGCACATTCCCCTATGATAGTGTGGGCCACCTCCAGGTACTCTGGTTTCCTCCCACAGTCCAAAGACGTGGTTAGGTGGATCGGTCATACTAAATTGTCCAATGTCCAGGAATGTGCAGACTTGGTGGATCAGCCATGGGAAATGCAGTGTCATAGGGATGGAGTACTCTGGGTGGGATGTTCTTCGGATAGTGAAGATAAACGCTACACAGCAGGGTGTCCTTGGAGAAGGAGTATGTGGTGTGTATCAATGCTCTCGCTGCCTTTAGATAGAGGTGGGCACCACAGGGGATACAGTGCTTTATCTCCACCGCTGCCCCCTCACCTCCAACTCTACTCACCCCCAGTCCTTTCCCACTGTGTCACTTGTAATGGTTTGTTTTGCCCATAATGGGCTTTCTTTCGTTATACGGGTGGTTTCCTGCTGGTGTTTATATATTAACAAAAAGCAAAATGCGTCATGAAGATTTTGATGGTGGGACAGTTGTTCAGATGTGTGTGATAACACTTCTGGGTAGGAGAAATGGGGAAAACGTAACACGTCACACCTCACAGAATGAGAACTGAGAACTGAAAAGCAGTTAAATCAAACCAAAGGTTCAGACAGGGACGGAATATTTCCCTGGAGTTTGAGTAACTGGAAAGTGATGGTGTCCGGAGTAGACAGGATTTTGATTTACAGGGCATTTGGAAGTTATAAAACTTGTATATTCAGATAGTTCCATTTACCTTCTTTTAGTTTTACTTATTGTGGAATAAACATCTACAATATTTTAAAACCAAATTCACAAACCTTGTGTTAAAGACAAAAGTTAAATAAAATCCACCAAACCATCACTCACTGTAAACTGATGTGGAAGTGCAATCTCCTGGAGAATCCCTGCCTTGCCTACGTCTTCCTACCCGGGCTCCGTGGCAAAATACATACCTGGGAGATAGGGGAAGGAGGGGGGCATTCGGCCTTTCGATCCAGCGCCATCATTCAATGGGAAACAGCTGACCATCCAGCTCAGTCTCCTGTTCCTGCTGTGCCCCAATCCCCTTTGATACCTTTACGTCTAAGAACTATATCTAAGTCCTCCTTTAGCTTCACTGCCGTTTGTTCTAGTGACATTGCTGTGTTACTTTGTGGGTGTAGGCAGGGGTAACGTGATGGTTCTGCCTCCTGGAGGATGCACTCAGCATCCCTCATCATCCTGCAGTAACATCAACCGGGTTTCAGTAAATAGAGATAGAAACCATTTCCAGGATATGGGCATCACTAGTTCAGCCTGCATTTATTTCCCATCTCTGTTACCCTTGAGAAGATGGTAGCGAGCTGCTGTCTTGAACCATTCGCAGTCCGTTTGGCGCAGATGGACCAACAATGCTGTGAGGGAGAGTGTTGCAGGATTTTGGCCGATTGACTCTCTTTGGTTCATCAAATGCTGGTTAACTTTATCACGATCTGCACATGATTTTGAGATTTCAGTCTGCGAATCTTCACCATCTAGCACCCTGTATAAAGGAATATGTACAGATTAGAAATTCAGAACAGACAACTCTAGTTTCTCTGGAATATCTTTTTTCCCCGAAAGCTGTAACCCTCCAGCCCACTTACTCTCTCGTGCCATTCTCACTCTGCTATCCCTGTTGTATACCCTCCCCATTCTCGTGGAGTTCCTGATAAACGGATCAATGCCACCACTTCCCATCCCTGGTTAGACTCTGCACCCTTTCTGGGTTCACTTCCTTTCCCTTCAGTTGCTGCAAGTCAATAATGTAATATAAGAATGAAAAGTAAGGAAACAGAAAGGAAGGTGGCAGATCCTGGATAGAAGAGGAACCTTCAGGCTGGGAGAATGGGTTAGATCCTTCTTGGTTTCCCATTGGCCGATTCCCAGCATTATGACGCATTGGGGATGGAACCTAGTCCCACGTGGTTGTGGTGACACCATAACTCCCCGGCAGATAAATACTAAAAGCTGATATGTTACTCCTCCAGTCAATCACAGTGTGAAATACTTTCCGCGAGTTATTCTAAAGCACATGTTCCAAAACCCGCCCACATTCTGTACGTGAACAGTGCCGGGTTTCGCCATACACGTGTGATCCCTGCCTCAGGGATTGTGGGAGTTGTAGTCCCCAGGAAACCACTGGTGCTGTGTTTCTGGAAAGTGAATGAAAATGTGGGCTGGAGGGTGTTGTGTATCAAATCCCCATTCAGACACACAGGACATGTGGGCTATCATTGGGTTTTACTGAGACATCCGTTTCCACAACCTGATTTCTGACGTGAGGAATATAGATTCAGCCAATTGGGAGATAGGGAGGTTAATAAGAAGGAGCAGGTTTAAAGCAGTGGTAGCTGAATGGTTAGCACTGCTGCTTCGCAGCGTCAGGGATCCGGGTTTAATTCCAGCCTTAGGTGACTGTGTGGAGTTTACACGTTCTCCCCGTGTCTGCGTGGGTTTCCTCTGGGTGCTCCAGTTTACACCCACATTCCAAAGCCGTGCAGGTTAAGTGGATTGGCCAAGCTAAATTGCTCAGTTTCCATGCATGTGCTGGTTAGGTAATTAGTCACGGGAAACGCAGGGTTATAGGGAATGGATGGGTCTCAATGGGGTGCTCATTATAGGGTTGGTGTGGACTCGATGGATGAATGCCCTCTCTCTGCACTATACTCTATTCTATTCTCATGAAGAAGAATGGAATTATCTTAATGAGTTCTGAATCTGTGGAATTCGCTATTCAAAATGTGGTGGATGCCAGGACAATGAGCAAATTTAATAAAGAGATGCAGATTTTTAATTAGCAATGAGTTGAAGGGTGAGAGTGAGCAGGCGGGAAAATCCAGCTGAGACCGGGGTGAGCTCAATCATCACCATATTAAATGGTGGAGCTGGTTCGAAGGGCTGTGTTGCCTCTCCTGTGCCCAGTGCTTACCTTCTTACGGTATTAACTGGAAAGCTGAATCCAAAACTCACCACCTTCACCAATGGAGATTTTCGGAAAATGCAGGATAGTTAGGTGGATTAGCGTTTCAAATTTAGATAGTGAGGAAGCTTATAGGAGAT
>NW_025192547.1:0-842 GCF_004010195.1 Chiloscyllium plagiosum
AATTGACTGCTCCCGTTCTCCAATTGAGTCATCAAAATTTCCGGTATATACAACTGTCTGTCTCAAGATGTGCAGACCATATTGCAGCTTGCGCATATAACCCACTGGGTGACCGTTAGCCCTGTTATTGACATCCCCATCCAACGCTGGGACACCGATTCAGACTGGGAAAAAATGGCTGGACAGCACCGTGAAGGATGCAATAACGGCTAGTGCTAGACTGTACGCCGAATTTGGGCTGTTACCCAGTGTCTGCAGAGCAGCCAAGCACTTACTCGATGTCATTGTCCGCTTTAGCGAGGTCGGGGATTCCTCGTCGGGCATTCCATTAGCAGAGAACGAAAAGCTTGCCGTGCAAACATTACTTATGCTCACGTTTTCACGTTGCACAATCAAACGACGAGCTGGACGGACACTTTAATTTAACGTGGTAACTTGGACAGGAATGGGCTGTTCACTACACCAAAACGGACGGGGACATTCGACTGCCTCACGCAACCTGACAACCACAGGGACACCGCCAGGCCAGTACAGCAAGCGAGGGCAATTTAAAGAAGGCAGTGCTGGAACAGTGGGAAATTGGAACACTGAGTGAGACAGTGCTCGTACACGCAATGTCGCCCAGGACCATCTAGATTCTTGTGAAATCTAAGGTCTTCAAGGTGATCTTCTTACCAAATGCGGGTACTATGATGTTGTTGTACCTCTGCACTGACAGCTGAAGTGACGTCAAGCTGCTATCTGTTTTCTCCATTGGGTTTGATCATTCTGGCTCTCCTCTGATTGCCTGAGGACGAGAGGGTGCCTACAACCTGGGAGCTTTCTGCGTGGTTTCTGGTGTA
>NW_025192547.1:1522-3726 GCF_004010195.1 Chiloscyllium plagiosum
TTTGTGCTTCCAAGCAACTTTGGGCAAGAAAGTTGGGATGCAGAGGTTCTGTTTTGCCCTGTTAAATCCTTTTAATTGCTGCATTTTTAATTTTTGATGAAAGCGGATGGAACTCAGACAAAGTAAGTGTCTACAGCAGATTGTGAGCATTTGTTAATTTGCAATATAATAAATAACGTATGATTAGGATTCATTAAAAAATTACGCTTAACACTTATTGATGTTGGAATATAAAGTCCACTTTCCCACTTATTGACACGAAGTATGTTCCTCGATTTAACTTTCATATTTAAGAATCAGTTCAGTTCAAATGGCAAAAGACAGCTCGAGTCACTGAAGTCACTGCACTCCAACCTGATTTTGGACACGTGAGAACTTCAGTTTCTCTCCCTACTGCTCTCTCTATCCGAGCAACTTTCTCTGATTTCCTTTCCTTCACTTTTAAGCGGCCGTGCTCCAGGGGGAAATACTATTGGCTGTTGCTGAATCTCCAGCTCGAGCTGAGAGAGGGTTATCTCCCATTGTGAGGTCAGAGACCCAGCCGCAAGTTGATGGGACTCAGGGGTCAGGCCCCACTGCGCAGCCTCTGTAGAATCTCCATATCTCAGTGTTCCCTAAGGGGAAAGGCACATCCAGGAAGGACTCACTGCGGGCCTCACTATAGGCTGCATAGAGGGACACTGACAATTACACACGGAGCTTGGACAGCCAGTTCCAAGGGAACCGACGTGACAACTGTGCCCTGTGACTTTGCTTGGGAATTGAACCTGCGTGTGTTTAGGACAGGAACTCTTCCACTGGGTTAAATGCAGCCATTCAAAAGGATCTAATATCTACTGTACGAATACCTGATATACTTCCAAACACCTCATGGAGACTACCATTTACAGCAAATTCTAGTCGATTGTACAACCAGAGAATGACACTGAAAAGAATAAATATTTCTCTGCATTACCTCATTCATAAAGGAATCATCCCATTGGTCAGTTATTTGTTGGAGAAGCACAGGCTGGCGTTGCATGTCAGGCCCCTGCAAAAACCTGGACATAGACTCTGTTCTAATCAACTGGGGACCTGAAAACTCTGATGGGGAGACCCTCCTAAAGAATATGGCCTTCACTGTCTGTGCTGTCACTTAATCCTCCCGAGAAGATGGTGGAGAGTGAGCTCACTTGCTTAATCACTACAGATTAGTGTGCATTTGTTCCTGGGTCCGCACCTTCAATCATGGGGATGGATTGAAAAGAATGGAACTTTTCAGATTGGGAATCTGATGGGACTTTCAAAAATCATGACACCTCTGGGAGAAACTGTTCGCCGAATATAAGGTTCAAGAATGAGACAACACACGCTGAAATTATCTGCAAAAGTAACAGGTGTGTAGTAAGAGATTTTTTTTGTTGACACAACGCTTGGTGTTTGTGTGGAGGGCCCTGCTGCAGTTTTAATGGAGGCAGCTCCAATTAACGCTTTTAACAAGGAACTAGGTCATTATTTGAATTTCACTGAGGGGTGGAGAGTCAATGGACAGAACAGAACAGAGTGTCACAGTAATTTAGTTTCTGAATCTCAAACTCCCACTTTGTCAATGAGGCCTTGGTCACTGACATCAAGAGATGTCAGCATGCTGACGCTTGACTTGGGAGTCTTTGTTTGGACATCGAGCTTTACTCACTGTCAACCTCCAGACAACAGGACATGTCTTCAGAATTTGCAAATGGCACAAATTGACAATGCAGGAAACAGTGAAGAGAAGAGTAGCAGAATTTAGGAGGACACATGCAGATAGTCGGTCTGAGGATGAACGTGATCCACAGGATTCCTGATATCCTCACAATGAACTAGTCAGAGTCAGATCTCCTTATTGTTCGCGGCCAATTAATATGAAGCTCGAAGCATCAGTGAAACAGACACGAGAGAGGCGAGAGCTTTCTGTTTGTCATAAAGAGCAAAACAGTCACGCAATGCCTGTATTTAATCAAAATCACACCCGGACATGGCGAACCCTCCAACTACCTGAGGGATTGTGATTTGTAAAGCATATTCCACGTGAAGCTTGTTCAGAATCAGTCACAGATTATTTTAAATCTGAAATCTGACGCGATTGATCCTGAATGCAGAGGTTTTAGAGAGGCTGGAGAAAAGATTTACCACCATGCTTCCTGGACTAGAGGGCATTTCTTATGAAGTAATATTGAGGGGCC
>NW_025192548.1:0-770 GCF_004010195.1 Chiloscyllium plagiosum
AGGGGTGATCTTATCGAAACAACATTCTGAGGAACTTGACAGAGTAGATGTTAACTAGATCTTCTAGCACCAGTGAAGTCTCAAACCAGGAGACATTACATAAGGAAACATTCATTTTAGAAAAAGTAAAGAATTTTCTCTCTCAGTGAATGGCTAGAATTCTCACCCAAACAATTGTGAAAGTTAAATGTGGGAGGGGAATGATTGCTACGAGCGGAGAGGTTTTACAAACAAATTGTGCACGTCGGAAAACACAAATTTGAACGTCCCAGTCCCGTGTTTGCAATAAATGGGGAATTGCCTCAGCGCGACTGCAGGCCTGAGTGAGCGCCGCCATCTTAATTCGGGACAACGATTCACTTGACACGTGCACCGCCGCCATCTTTGTAGGGGGCAAGGTGCAGCCAGGCGCATTCGCAGCCTTTCTCTGGTATAGCGTCATTGGGATCATAGCAGCCAATACTGCTCTGATTCACCTCTGGGCTCCCTCATCACCACTTTGTCAATATCTAGCTTCCTCAGTCTCGAACCATGGGTGTATTTTTGGTCTGTTTACGACTGTATTCTGACTTTTATAGACCCATTGTAAATTAGTTTTTCACTGCGGCCCAGCCCCTGACCATGTGCTGCTCTGTTATCAGATTACTTTTTTCTCTTTCATTCCCTGTAATCCATTTTGCACTCCCTGAAACATCAACTGTGTTTCTCCATCCACAGATACCAGTGATTAATGCCAAAGCCCTGTTGCCTGTGGAGAGGGTGATGTTTGA
>NW_025192548.1:961-2530 GCF_004010195.1 Chiloscyllium plagiosum
AAGTAATGAATTAACAAATCGTTGGGAGTCTCGAAGAAAATGGGTTGAGATCTCGACAAAGGAAGTGTGGTGCAGGGAGCTTGGGGTGATAACAGCCAGGAATCAAATCAAGAATGAGAATTTTAAATTGTTGTTGCTTATGAATAGGAGCCTTTTGACTGATGAACATATTTGGGGAGAAGTGAGCACGTGGGCGATAGAGCTTTCATTTTTTTCTTGAGATTACAGGGAGGTCGAATTTGGGAGGCTGGCCAGGAGTGTGTTTGGATAATTAAGTCTGGAGATAACACACGATGGATGAGAGTTTCAGTATATGAGCTGAGATGAGGGTGGAATCAGCTAGAATTAGTGATCTTGGAGTGGGACTGGGCTGTCACTCTCATCTCACCTCTGGGATTCAGCTGGTTGCCAGATTGTGAATCAGGCGGTAACACAATCGGGAGCTGAGTGGCCCTGGTGGAGCCCAAAATGAGTGTCGCTCAGCTGGCTGTTGCTGAGCAGCTGCTGCGTGATAGCCCTGTTGATGACTGCTTCCATCACTTTACTGCTGATCGAGTGTGGATTGACAGAGGGAAATTGTCTGAGTTGGATTTGCCCTGTGTTTTTGTGTTGATCATGCCTGGGCAATGTTCCACATTGTCGGTCGATGCCGGTGCTGGAACGGTACTTGGCTTGGTTGGTGGCAAGTTCTGGAGCAGTAGCTATCAGTATTATTGCCAGAATTTTGGCAGGACCCATAGCCTTTGCACTACTTAAACATTTCTCGATATTGTTCGAATTAATTGAACTGGCTTAAAGCTCACATCTGTGACGTTAGGAACCACTGGGGAAGGCTGAGATGGATCATCCCACTTTGCATCTGGCTGCAGATTGCTGCAAATGCTGTCATCTTATCTTTTGCATGGATGTGTGAGACCCCTCCATCAGTAAGGATGGGGTTATCTGTGATGCTTCCTGCAGTGAGTTGTTTAATTGTCCATTACCAATCACAACTGGGTGTGGCAGAACTGCAGAGCTCCGATCTGTTCCATTGGTTGTGGGATCGTTTGGCTCTGTTGCTTGCTGCTGATGCCGTTTGATTATGCAGATAGTCCTGCTTGGTAGCTTCACTAGGTTGGCACTTCATTTTTAGGTATGTCTGGTGCTGCTCATGGCATGCCCTCCTTTCCTGTCCATTATGATGGGTGAGTGTGGGATGTACAAACCCATGAGATTACAGATTGTGCTGGAGTACAGTTCTGCTGCTGTTGTTACCCCACAGTCCCTCAGAGATATCCAGTTTGAGTTCCTACATCTGTCCCATTTAGCACGGTGATAGTACCACTCAGCACAATGGAGGTTTTTCTCAAATTTAAGGTGAGGCTTTGTCTCCAAAAGGACTGTGGGATGGTCGCTCTTACCGATACTGTCAAGGACAGATGCATTTGCAGCTGGCAGATTCATACTGATAAGATCTTTTGTTTTTCCCTCTTGCTGGTTCCGTTACCGCCTGCTGCAAACCCAGTTGAGCAGCTATGTCCTTGAAGACCCGACCAGCTCAGTCAGTAATCCTGCTGCTGAGCTACTCTT
>NW_025192548.1:2693-3726 GCF_004010195.1 Chiloscyllium plagiosum
GATTCTCCTCCTCGGATGCTGCCTGACTGTTGTGCTTTCCATCACCTCACTCACGATGTCTAGGGATGGTGATGGTGGTGTCTGGCCATTATCTGTAAGGGGTTACTCTGTTAGTATGACTATGTCAGGCTGTTCCTTGACTAGTCTGTGAGAGAGCTCGCCACGTTTTGGCACAAAAAAAAAACAGATGTTAGTGAGCAGGATGTTGCAGAGTCGAGAGGGCTGATTCTGTGGTTGTATTTCCTAATGCCTTGTTAGATGCCAAGTGGTCCATCCAGTTTCATTCCTTTGTTGAGACTTTGCAGGGATTAATACAGTGAGTAGCTTGTTGGGCGACTGTCAGGTTGGCAGGATTTTTTCTGCCATTGACAATAGTTCCATGGAGATCAGGAGATTCCTAATTCATTATTTTTTCTTGAATTCAGATTCCACTGTCTGCCGAGCTGGGATTCGAACAAGGACTTCAGTTGTACATTTTAATATTCTGGATAAAAGTTAAATATATTAGGTTTGTTCACTCATTTTAAATATCACTAACCCTGGTTTTGTTTCTTTGTAAAACACTGTCCATCATCCTGTCTCCTTCATCCTTCCCTCCAACAACAAGTGCAAGGAGCACATTGAGTTTCTCTGTCACTAAGACTGAGACAATCCGATCAGTTCCCTCCCTCCCACTAGCCCACTGAGACAAACTGCCTCACATGGTGTTCCTGATTTTTGTCCCAAACTTACGACTTTCTCCAGTCTCTTGTCCAGCCTTATCAGAGCTCATCTTGATCTTTTACGAGTCTCGCAAAACTACAGACATCCAACTCTGTTTCCTCCTCATCACTCCCCCTCGCCAATTCACAGGTATTGTTCCTTGTTCTGTCTATCTGTCTTTTCTGGTTATGTCCTTCTCATCCATTCTGCAAAAAAAAACTAACATTTGACCTCACCATCATTTGTAAATCCTGCTCCATCTCCACTCTCCCTTTCCTTTCTGAATTCCTTGTATTTAGTATCCCTCAAGGATCTATCCTTGCTCTCTACT
>NW_025192549.1:0-3726 GCF_004010195.1 Chiloscyllium plagiosum
CATTCCCGTTATATACCACTGACTAATGTAACAAACCTCGAAATCCCTGAATATTATAGACAATTTAGCATGAACAATCATCCGAACCTGCATCGCTTGGCACTGTGGGAGGAAACTGGAGCACCCATTGAAACCTCATGCAGACAAGGGGAGTATATGCAAACTCCACACAGATAGTTGCCCAAGACTGGAATTGAACTCAAGTCCCTGGTGCTGTGAGGCAGCAGCGAAAACCATTGAGCCACCGTGCTACTCTTTGGGCAATCCCTGACCAGAATTTATTGGAATGTCCTCACTGCCTAATGCAAAGGGAATTCAGCAAGATCCAACTGTTCCAGGATGAAATCCCATTGTTAGCAGTTTGTGTGAGTAGAATGTCTTCAGAAGCAGAATAACATTTTGGACAATCTCTCAGTTTTTCTTTTTGTCATGAGTTACACTAATATCTGGACAAAGTTCTTTCAACTCCAAATTGCAGAGATTTTGTTTGCCGGTGTGTGTGTGTGTGTGTGTGTGTGTTTGTGTGTGTGTACACGCGCCAGTGTTTTTAGAAAGGGAAATATTGATTCTTTATTTGCAATATCCAAACCGTTTACCATTCATCTTTCCATCATAGTTGGAGTAACATTGCTCTGGATCATAAACGTGCTATTTCAGCTGATTAAATAAACTAGCCTGCCTAGTTCCTAAACTGACCCTGACCCAGTCTGATACCGATATCATTGGCCATATCACAAACCAGGTTATATTTGACAGTTGTTGTGAGCAGTAGAGGAGTGGGACTAGAAAAGGAAACAGTGACCCAAAAAGCCTGGAACTATAGACCGGTGAGCCTGATGTCAGTGGTCGGTAAGTTGTTGGAGGAGATGCTGAGGGACAGGATTTACATACATTTGGGAAGTCAAAGGCTGATCAGACTAGTCAACGTGGCTTTCTACATGTGAAATCATGTCTCATTAATTTGATTGAGTTTTATGAAGACGCGACAAAGAAGGCAGTTTGATAGACTTTGTCTATATGGACCTCAGCAAGGTGTTCATAACATTCCGATTGGTAGACAGCTTAATTAGATTAGATCTCATGGAATACAGCGGAAGCTGGTCACAATTGGCTAGAAGATAAATGGGTTATTTTTCAGACTAGAAGCTTGTGACCAGCAGTGTTCTGCAAGAATCAGTACTGAGTTCACGGCATTCATCATTTATATCAAGGATTTGGATGTGAATATTGGGGACATAGTTATTAAGTTTGCAGATGACATCAGAAAAGTGGTGCCGTAGATTATCTCAGAGTACAACGAAAGCACAATTAGATGGGACAAAGTGGCAAGGATGACAGGTGAAGTTTAATTTAGATAAATACAAAATTTTGCATTTTGGGAAGGCAAATCAGGGCAGAAGTTACACATTTAATGGTAAGATCCTGGGGAGCGTTGTGGGACAAAGGAACCTAGGGCTGCAGGTGCATTGTTCCTTGAAAGTGGAGTCTCAGGTAGACAGAGTGGGACAGAACACACTTGGCACATTTGCCTTAATCAATCAGAACATTGAGTATGGGAGTTGTGGTGGGATGTTGCATCAGTGCAGGATGTCGGTGATGCCACTTTAAGAATATTGAAAATATTTACACGGATCTTCCAGGACTGAAGTGTTTGTGTTTTAGGGAAACGTTGATTAGGTTGAGGTTTTACCCCCGGAGTGTCAGAGGCTGAGTGGTGACATTATAATGGTTTATAAAATCATCAGGGGCATGGATATTCTGAACAGCCATGTCATGTTCCCCAGGATTGGGGAGCCCATAACAAGAGGGCATAGGTTGAAGGCGAGAGAGCGAATGCTTTAGAATGGACCTGAAGATAAATGTTTCACACAGAGAGTGGTGTGTGTACAGAAAGTGCTGTCAGAGGAAGTGGTGAAGGCGGTTACAATCGCACCTTTAAAAAGTATTTGAAAAAGGAGGGATACTGACCAAATGCTGGCATTTGTGACTGGATCAGATTTGATATCTGATCGGAGTGAACAGATTGGACTAACGGGTCTGCTTCCACGCTGCATGACTCTTTGATTCTATAAGGGGATGACGAAAAATTCTGAAAGGACCTTTAACGTCAGAATTCTGTTAACTGGAAGTTTATTGTGCCTTTACGTTCACATTGATTCAAAGCTGAGATGGTTAAATATTTGACAGAGAAGTGAATCACGGATAATGGGATATAGAGAGAAAAGTGGGGCTGAGACCACAACCAGATCAGCCACAATCTTTGTGCCTGATGGAGAAGGCTCAAAGTATCTAATGACCCACTCCTGCTCCTCAGTCCCATGTTTCTATGTTCCATTCAGCCCCTCACACCTGCTAGACAGGAGCAGTTGGAAGCCACTTACTGCTATAACCTGGTGCACAGAAACAGAGGAGACCATTCAGCTCCTCAGTACTGTCCCATACTCTTTGAGGTGATTTGGGAAATGTAATTGGAATACCCAGGCTGGGCATGAAAGAAGCCCCGCATCTCTCTTTACAGAGCTTCCCCCTCTCTGCAACTTGTGCTCCATTTGTTGATCATGTTGTGTACCCAGCTTCACTGAGAATACAGTCCAAATACCTTACCCAACGATGGCTCACAAAATCCTCTGGTCTCCCTGACTGCAATATTCAATAACACGACATTAATGAAAATAACACCCACTAACTTTGCAATAACAGAATGAGAGAACATCAGAAACAGGGGCAGGTCATTTACTCCCCAAGCCTGGCTTGCCTTTTTACTAATATCATGACTGGATTAGTGGTGCTGGAAGAGCACAGCAGTTCAGGCAGCATCCAAGAAGCTTCGAGATCGACGTTTCAGGCAAAAGCCCTTCATCAGGAATAAGATCATGACTGATCTGTTCTTGGTCTCAAATCATCTTTCATACCCAATTCTTCATAGCCCTCAACTCTCTGACAGGTCAATATCCGTTGACCTCCTCTTCAAATACTTTCTGTCATCTGCGTCCCCCAACGCTGTTAAGAAGAGAAACCCTGACATTCAATACCTCCTCTTTGAAGAAAACACTTGCTGCTCCTATATCATGGCCTATTGATGTGAACAAAAGCGTTTGACACAAGGGTTCAGGTAAAAATGATTGGCCCTGATATCAAGGCAGTGGTTGACATCTGTTGACATCAAGGAGCTGGACTTAATGGGAATCAGAGTCAACTCTCCAGTGCCTGGTGTCAAACATGGCACAAAGGAAGATATTCATCATCTCAGTCCTGGGTCACCTCTCTAGGAGATCCTCAGAGTAGCTCCTCTTCACAAACAGCTTCAGCTGCTTCATCAATGTCACCCCGCCACCACTCTCTCCACCATAAGATCAGAAGTGGGGATGGTCACCGAAGATTCCACACTATTCAGAACATTTTGTACCCCCGTCAGCTCCTGAACTGGCATGTGTCCACGTGCAACAAGACCCAGACTCCATTGAGGCTTGTGCTGTTAAAGGATCCATAACATTCATGTAACAGCACAGCCTGACACTGCACATTGCCACAGTAAAACAAGAGTTCATTCAGCACTTCACGCTGGTTTCACAGGAATATGAGGAAGCCATTCAGCCCATTGACACGATTGGAGAACAGGAACAGCCCATTCAGTGTCTCCAGCCTATTACTCAGGAAGAGAAGGAGTCTAGTGTGATGGGCCACACCAGAGGCCCTCGAAAATATTTGTAGGCAGTAGCGTAGATT
>NW_025192550.1:0-3727 GCF_004010195.1 Chiloscyllium plagiosum
TTACCAGGGCTGTCTCGAGTCCCCATCTTTAACAAGGAATAACATTCACCATCCTCCAGTCTTCTGGTAAATCTCCCTGTCGGCAATGACGACATCAAGACCAAAGCCAAAGCCTTGACAATCTCCTCCCTGGCTTCCCAAACAATCTTAGAAGAAATTCGACCTAGCCCACGGGCCTTATCTATTTTCACTCTTCGCAGCCAAAAGCCTCCAGTAGTTAAACAATTAGTGACCTTCCCGTGAAACAATATGGGTGTTAGACGAAATATTACAATTTTATTTTATCGTGGCTTTTTTGAAGACAGGTTTTAAAGACGGAGCCACCATGCAGTCTGCCAAAACTACGAGAATAATAACTTGTTAAGTTTGAGGGATTTTGTTTATCACCTGACTTACTGTGGCCAGCACTCACAGATTAAGATTTCTGAGTTTTGTTTCTTTCAGCTGCTTGGAGTTTCAGAAGCGTTCGAGTTTCAGTAAACGATTCCTAGCTGCTACATTCTTTGAATTGTTTCTTGATTTTTTTTGTTTTTTTGCATCCTTCATTGAAAAATTGTAAGTAAGAATCTCTGCCAGAATTTGTCTTTTTTTGCCGAGGGTTGTGTTTATGGGACGTTCCTACTTTGGAACAGCAATAACTATTATATCAATTATTCGGTTAAGTTTTGTTTTTGATATTTAACTAGTTCGAAATTCCTTTTTTTTTGTATTTTAACTATGGAGATCAAATACTTTTTGTGCTGCATAACGTCTTCTAGTTTGACCACTCACATCACTTCTGGAACACGGCACTACCCATTTACCTTTGAAGTAAGAAAAATTAGGGTCTTGGCTTCCTTCTTAAAATATTATGAGAAGGCCTGGACTGGTCCGATTCGTAAAAATTGGGGAGTGCTTGTTTGAATTGAAATCTATAGTTCCAAGTCAGAGTTAGAATTGGTGGACTGGCAGGGGGATGTAACTTTGCATGCGTCGATATATTGAATTTCTGATGAAAAAAAGGATCCACGGCAGCGAGTAGTTGATGTTAGTGTTTTTTTTTTCTCTCTCTTTCGTGTATTGAATTTTATTGATTTAAATAGGTTGTGCCTTATGTTGTAATGGCTCTCTCGGTTACGATTTCTTTGTGCAGTGGAAGAGGTGACTTCAGGAGTTTACCAAAAAGTGATCAAGGCAAAGCTGCTAGAATTGGAAGGCAAACTGGAGTTCAGGTTGTCTGGTTCTTGAGAAAAGGGAAGCTCGACAATCAAAATTGTTGGCAATGCAATTGGAAATTTTGGAAAAGGCTCGAATTCAATTGTAGATGAAGCCAGGTGAACATGAAAAGGAAATGAAGCAGTTTGAATTACAATTCAAAGCAGCGTGAAAATACAAGGAGTGAAAGAGCCTTGCAGAAGAAAAGAAAAAAGGAGAGAGAGTTTGAACTTCGGAACTTGATATTTAGAGAGCAAATTCGACTTGAAAGGGCAGAGATGAAGGAAGAAGTTCGGTTTACTGAGAAGGATAGCGATGACAAACAAACCCATGGTAGCCAATGACCTAGATTTAGAAATGTCCACGCATTGTCCATGCATTTTACAAGAATGATGTGGAAGCCTTTTCCGCTTAATTTGATAAAATGCCTAAAAGCGGAAATTAGATTAGATTAGATTATATTAGATTTTAGATTAGATTTTTTTTAGATTGGATTAGATTAGATTACAGTGTGGAAACAGGCCCTTCGGCCCAACAAGTCCACACCGACCCGCCGAAGCGAAACCCACCCATACCCCTACATTTACCCCTTACCTAACACTACGGGCAATTTAGTATGGCCAATTCACCTGACCCTGCACATCTTTGTGATGTGGGAGGAAACCGGAGCACCCGGAGGAAACCCACGCAGACACGGGGAGAATGTGCAAACTCCACACAGTCAGTCGCCTGAGGCGGGAATTGAACCCGGGTCTCTGCCGCTGTGAGGCAGCAGTGCTAAGCACTGTGCCACCGTGCCACCCACTAATGACCGTGACCATCTAGATACGTGCTCATTCGACTTACGTTGGTGGGTAAAGTTGTGAACGATTTGCATCACTATCAGTGGAGGTATCTTGGGAGAAGGAGGAGCTGTAAAATGCTATGTTAAGTGCAGATGAGTTATAGCCAGACATTTATAGGCAATGTTTCAGGAATCTAAATAGGGAACTTGGTCAATCGCGCATTAAGTTTGAAAGGATGAAACTAAATAAATTTCATAGAGGATAAGGCCACTGAAAATACATCAAAATTTTGATATTCTTAGAGAGAAGACTGTTTTGGAGGAGTCCAAATGTCTCTTCTTGGAGTAGAGAGAACGCATGTGGAAGAGCGGAGAGTTATGACTGCATGTTTTGCAGCGAAACTTCCCATTATGATTAGTTGGTTCATATATAGAAGTGTTGTTTCCAACATCAGTTTCAATCTATCAGGGATCGAAATTTGGGAGACAAAATATCCGCAGGTAGTAAGGGAAAAGCAGATCTCATTAAAAATCAGGAATCCCATTATGGGGAACAGAAATAAAAATCAAACTCTGGTGTTTTTACTGCAACAACCGAGACCAAGTGAAATCGCAGTGTAAGTGGATGAGAAAATAAAAACTGTGAACAGTGATATAGGAAAACAGGATAAGCCAGTGAATTTCGTTGAAATGTTGAAGAAAAACACCCTCGAAGCTCACAAGCTTCACCAGAATGTAAAACCTGGTCATGGCTTGATTGACAAAAAGAAAGCCAAGTATTCTTAAAAATGGCAGATATTCTTACACGTTTAAAATAAAACAAGCTGCAGGCGACCTTCTTAAAATATTTTGAGGTGGATATGATCTGCTCCGTAACAGATTGAACTGAGAAATAAGAAGAGCGATCACTATGATTGTATTGTATTATAGACTCCTCAACAGTCAGCGAGACATTGACAAGCAAGTATGTAGGAAGCTAACGATATTGGTGATAAAATTGTGTCTAATACTCGGGAGCGAAACTTGCCAATCTTAGACTGGTACTGATATTGGATGGGGTGAAGTGTGGTTTTGTTTGATGTCTACAAGGCAACTTTCTCAATCAATGTGTCGATAATCTCATGAGAGAAAGGGGAATAACTCGACATTCCTTGGGAAATAATGCAGGGCAAGTGAGTGTCGTGCTCGCAGTTTGCACTTTGGTACCAGTGACCATAATTCTATTATTTTTTAAATAGTTGCAGAAAAGGATATACACGTTTGAGTAAGTTAAATTTCCAAAATAGGGCAAGGCCAGTTTTGATGGTATTATGCAGGAACTGTCAACAGTTGATTGCTGGAGCTTGCCCACAGGTTCAGGGACCTCTGGCAGTTTGAAGACATTCAAAAGCTAAATTACGAGGGTTCAGCATGAACACGCCCTTTCTCGTGAGCGCAGAAAGACATGCAGGGTGATGTAATTTTGGATGAGTAGATATATTGAAAATCTGATTAAGATAAAAGATCCATATACCAGATATAGTCAGACGGGAAGAAGTTATTCCCGTGAGCGGTATAAGGGGTCCACAGTGTACACTGAAGACATGAATCAGAAGGGCAAAACAGAAGAGACATGAGATAGCTTTGACAGGTATGGTTAAAGTCATGAAAAAAATCCACAAGTATATGAATTGCAAACTGGGAGAAAATAAACCCACTTAAATATCAATAAGCCCATATATGTATGAAATGAGATGAGATGGGTGAGAT
>NW_025192551.1:0-3727 GCF_004010195.1 Chiloscyllium plagiosum
CATGTACAATGAGACAAGAATAATTATTCACATTATAGTGAAGGAGTGATCACAGTATGGTTGAATTTAGAATGCAGATGGAGAATGTGAAGATGAAATCCAATACCAGGGTCCTGTGATTCAGCAAGGGAGACTACAATACAATGAGGGAGGAGTTGGCTCAAGTCGCCTTGAAACAAATATTCATGATGGGAGAGTTGACAAGTAGTGAGAATTTTCAAAGGAGATTTTTAATTTCTGTGGCAAAAGTACATTCCAGTGAAAAGGAAAGACACTAATAAAATGGGTAATCTGTCAATTATGTCTAAGGAAATAAGGGACGCTATCAAATTGAAAAAGAAGGAATGCGAAGTGGCCAAGAACAGCAGAAACCTAGAAGATTGGGGAAAACATTAAAGGTCAACAAAACGCCACAAAATGAACAATAAAGAAAAGAATGATAGAACACGAGAGGGAAAAAAAACGCACACAATATAAAGATGGTATATAGCTTAAATATATAAAATGAAAAAGCATGGCTCAAGTAAATGTTGGTCCTTCAGGGGATGGGAAGGGTCATTTAGTTATAGGATATGTTGAAATGGCCGAGGCATTGAACAGGTGTTTTGTATCTGTCATCTGTTATGCTAGCAAATGACATAGAGTCGAAGGTCGCTGAGGATCTTGGAAACAATCATTATTATGGAAGAGATAGTGTTGGGCAAGCTAAAGGAGCTGAGGGTAGGCAAATCTCCTGACCCTGATGGAACGAATCCCAGAGTTCTAGAAGAGATAGCGGGAGAAATAGAAAATGCAATTGTGGCAATTTGGTAAAATTTGCTGAACTCCAGGGCAGTCCCAGCAGATTGGAAAACAGCAAAGTGACGCCACTGTTTAAAAGGGGAAGTAAACAAAATATGGGAAGTTATAGACCAGTTAGCTTTTCCTGTGTACTGGGGAAACTGCTTGAGTGTATTATCAAGGAAGAAATAGCAAGGCACTTCGTTAGAAATCGTCCCATTGCGCAGATGCAGCATGGGTTCATGAAGAACAGGTCATGTTTAACAAGTCTTTTGGAAATCGTTGGAGACAATGCGAGCAAGATGGATAACGAGGCCCCAGTGGCTATGGTATACCTAGATTTCCAAAAGATGTTTAACAAGTTTCCGCACAAGAAGCTGCTGCATAAGAAAAAGGTGCATGGCGCTACGTGTAAATTATCAGAATAGAGGATTGCTTGAATAACAGGAAGCAAATTGTGAGTGTAAGTGAGTGATATTCTGGCTGGCAATCAATACCTAGTGGTGTGCTTCAGAAATCTGTGTTGGGGCCACAATTATTCACAATTTATACAGATGATATGAAGTTGGGGAGAACGTGCAGTGTGTGCAGGTTTGCAGATGACACAAAGATGCGTTTCATAGCAAAGCATGCAGAGGACTGTGAGACTTCGTGGATGAACATAGATACTTTGAGTGAGTGGGTAAAGGTCTGGCAGATGGAATACAGTGTTGATAAATGTGATGTCATCCATTTTGTTGGGAATGCCAGTAAAAAGGATTATTACTTGAATGGTAAAACGTTGCAGCATGCTGTTATACAATGGGATCTGCGTGTCCATGTGCATGAATCACGGAAGGATGGTCTGCATCTACCGCAATTACTGAGGAAAGCAAATGGATTGTTGCCCTTCATTGTTAAAGGGATAGAGATTATTAGCAGGGAGGTTATGTTGCAGCTGTCCAGGGTGCTGGTGAGGCCACGCCTGGAGTACTGCATGCGGTTTTGCTCTCCTTATTTCAGGAAGGGTATATTGGCACTGTAGGGAGTGCAGAAATTCGGATGATTCCAGAGGTGAGGGGTTTGGCTTATGACGTGTGACTTAGCAGACTGGAACTATTTTCATTAGAATTTAGAAGAATGACAGGATGATCTCATAGAAACATATAAAATTATGCAGGGAGTATATAAGAAAGAAGTAGAGAGGATGTGTCCACTGGCAGGTGAATTTATGACAAGAGGGAATGCCTTCAATATTAGAGGGAATAGATTTAAGATTGAATTGAGAAGGAACCTCTTCACCCAGAGGTTTGTAATCTTTGGAATTCCCTACCCAGTTAAGTAATTGTTACTACTTCAGTCAACGTTTTTAAAACTAAGGTAGATACTTTTTGAACAATAAAGTAAATAGGGATACGGTGAGAGCGCGGGAAAGTAGATCAGAGTCCACGAGTAGATCAGTCATGATCTTATTGAATGGTAGAGGACCAGACGGCCTAGTCGTGCTCCTAGTTCTTCTGTTCTTATGAAAGGGGAGTGGCCAGTTATCCACTTCAGCTCCTCTGCTTTGGTTTGTTTGGTCTGATTTTCCACAGTCTGGCTGTTTACTTAAAGCAGGCAGCCAGTTATGAAGTTGCCGGACCCAAAAAAGCAGGTCCATGTTGTTCCTCCCTCTCTCTGACATCTCTCCTGTTAGAAACTGGGTTTGATTTTTTTTTCCTTTCGGTTTTGCCATGGGGTGTTTATGGATATTATATCAAGTACTTGGAATACCATCATTAAGATGGGAAAATCTGTTGGCTTTTCGGATAGGTAAAGTTATTCTGTATTGTATCCTCTTGTGTTTGTGTCTCACTCAGTAATCTTGCAAAGACATTCTGTTTTGTTTAAAACTAAGTGATTTGACCTACTGCATCACTCCTGGAATATCTACCTTACACTTGCTTAAGTCAATGAGCATAGGTTGCTCTGCACTTTTTCCTTGAAATGATTTGAGGGGGTCTGTCCTGGCCCATATCAGTGTGTAACAGCCAGACCGAATATACTGGCATAAGTTGAGAATGGGAGAGCTGACAGGAAAAAGGAAATCAGCATAAACCTTTCCATATATTTTGCAGTAGAAAGCAATGACTAGTGGGATAACCCAGGAATTGATATGTGGGCCCCATCTATTTAGAAAATCGATCAAACATTTGTTCTTGGGTGTTAAATGTAATCTTTCCAAGTCAGCTGATGGTACCAAACTGAGATTGTGAGTGGGTGGGGAGGATATAAAAAAGTTTCAAGGTGATTAAGACAAGTGGACGAAATGGTAAAATATGTGGCAGGTGAAGAAAAATGTGGATAGACGTAAAATTGAGCAATTTGGTTGGAAAAATAGACGAATAGGCTCGCATTTCAAAAGGAATTAATGTAAAAAAAGTTACTGCATGAAGATACTTATGTGTATACTTTTGTTGATTTCTTCACCAAACTCCAAGGCCCATGCAGGGCATGTGTTCTGAAGCTAGAAGTCAATACTGGGATTGATATTGGCGCACTGATCAGTATATATTGACCCACCAAGTGCTGAGCTGTGTCATTGAAAAAGATCTCGATCTCCTTGTACAACGGTCACAGAAAGCAATACTGCTGCAACAGAAAGCAGATAGGAAGATAAATGATGTGTTGACCTTCATTTCCGGGGGATTTGAGTCCAGGTGTGCGTTACTGCAGCTTCACAGGACCTTGGTGAGCTCCCATCTTGAACATTGTACAGTATTCTGTGTAGTTTTGGTCTCCTTACCTAATAAAGGACAAACCTGATGTTGAGGGAGAGCAGCGAAGTATGACCATACCGATCTCTGGAATGACAGGCTTGTTGTGGGAACAGTTTCAGGCGAGTGGGCCTGTATTCCGTGGAGTTCAGGAAAATGGGTGGTGATCTCAGTGAAAAATATAAAACTCTGACAGGGTGAAACAGATTGTC
>NW_025192552.1:0-3727 GCF_004010195.1 Chiloscyllium plagiosum
CTTTCTCAAATTTTAAAGACTGCCTTACAAACACTACAATGTAAAGAACGTGAAATACACTTCATCTCACATTTTTGCAAAATCGTTCACTCGGAGTTGCTCTGATATTACTGCAGTGGAAATACCCTTTAATGTATCCACACCGTGTCAGTGATAATGACAAATCATTTCCACGTTGCAGAGGGAACACAGGCATTATCTATATTAGCATTTTCCATTTTACGAGGCCTCAGATTAATTTCAATCCTCTGCGTAAGTGGCCATCTGTGGTGGTTTGAAAATGTTATATAACTAACCATTTTCAGCTGATCTGACAATGCCTTTAGTTCACATTCTTGTGATTGGATCCTCTGTATCCAACTCCATTAATCATGCCGGGTTACCATGCACTGTATACCATGTTGGTGAATATCGACTGTCCTGGCAGCAGCCACGGTCGCTTCATTCAGAAGCTGTCAGTCATTCACATCGCCTTCGGTTCTCCACGTAGAAAGAAAGGATTCCCTGTTGGACAAACGTCATCCGTTCGATACACGGTTCAAAATATCCCCACACAACTCCCCACTGTGATGTGTCCTGAGTACAATGGGGTCATTGGGAACATCAGGGAACAAATCATTGGGGAGATGGAACAACACTTCCGATGTCTGAACGGGTCTGAGTACACAATTTATCACTAAGTCCAGCAACCTCTCTGCATTTATGTAATATACCGCCGTTTATTCTTCCTGAAAGAAAACGAAATCACAGTTTGCCCGTTGCCCACGTTATATTCCAGCTGCCAAAATGTTGTCTACTCTTATCCAAATCAAGATTCTCTAAATCCAATTGATAACCTAATTTCCTGCCTAACCCAGTAACAAGGCATTTGCTGAACTTACTTAAACCGTTGATGTTGGCTGCAAATATTTGAGGTCCCTGCACTAGTCGCTGTGCCACTGCAGTCGTTAATTTGCTTTACCTGATGAAGGTAGATTTATCACAAATGTATCCCTAGTCAATGCCCAGTAACTATTTCTCGGAGAAAGTGTAAACTGCAGATGCTGGAGATCAGAGCTGAAAATGTATTGCTGGAAAAGCGCAGCAGGTCAGGCAGCATTCAAGGAGCAGGAGAATCGACGTTTCTGGCATGAGACTTTCTTCAGGAATGTGAAAAGCGTGCCAAGCAGGCTAAGATAAAAGGTAGGGAGGATGGACTTGGGGGAGGGGCGTTAGAAATGCGATATGTGGAAGGAGGTTAAGGTGAGGGTGATAAGGTGAGGGTGATAGGCCGGAGTGGGGGTAGGGCGGAGAGGTCAGAAAGTAGATTGCAGGTTAGGAAGGTGGTGCTGAGTTCGAGGGTTGGGAATGAGACAAGGTGGGAGGAGGGGAAATGAGAAACTGGAGAAATCTGAGTTCATCCCTTGTGGTTGGAGGGTTCCTAGGCGGAAGATGAGGCACTCTTCCTCCAGCCGTTGTGTTGCCATGGTATGGAGATGGAGGAGTCCAAGGACCTGAATGTCCTTGGTGGAGTGGGAGGGGAAGTTGAAGTTTTGAGCCACGGGGTGGTTGGTTTGGTTGGTTCGGGTGTCCCAGAGGTGTTCTCTGAAACGTTCCGCAAGTAGGTTGCCTGTCTCCCCAATATAGAGGAGGCCACATCGGGTGCAGCGGATGCAATAAAAGATGTGTATGGAGGTGCAGGCGAATTTGTGGCGGATATGGAAGGATCCCTTGGGGCCTTGGAGGGAAGTAAGGGGGGAGGTGTGAGCGCAAGTTTTGCATTTCTTGCGGTTCATCGTCGACCACGTCTGGGGCGAAATTGCGGTCCTTGAAGAAGGAGGCCATCTGGGTTGTAGGGTTTTGGAACTGGTCCTCCTGGGAGCAGATGCGGGCGGAGACGAGGAATTGGGAATATGGGATGGCGTTTTTACAGGGGGCAGGGTGGGAGGAGGTGTAGTCTAGGTAGCTGTGGGAATCGGTTGGTTTATAGTGAATGTCCGTGTCGATTCGGTCACCCGAGATAGAAATGGAAAGGTCTAGGAAGGGGAGGGAGGAGTCTGAGACGGTCCAGGTGAATTTGAGTTCGGGGTGGAAGGTGTTGGTAAAGTGGATGAACTGTTCAACCTCCTCGTGGGAGCACGAGGCAGTGCCGATACAGTCATCGATGTAGCGGAGGAAAAGGTGGGGGGTGGTGCCAGTGTAGCTGCGGAAGATGGACTGTTCCACATGTCCTACGAAGAGGCAGGCATATCTGGGGCCAATGCGGGTGCCCATGGCTACTCCTTTGGTTTGGAGGAAGTTTTGAGGATTGGAAAGAGAAGTTGTTCAGGGTGAGGACCAGTTCAATCAGTCGAAGGAGTGTGTCAGTGGAAGGTTACTGGTTGGTACTGCGGGAAAAGAAGAAGCAGAGGGCTTTAAGTCGTTCGTGATGCGGGATGGAGGTGTACAGGGACTGGATGTCCATGGTGAAGATAAGGCGTTGGGGACCGGGGAAGTGAAAAGGTTAGTGCCGTGGATTGCCGATATTCGCTGATGATTGCACGATATTCATTATTTTAACCACTCTGCTGAGAACAAAGCAGTCCCTGTCCAAATGCAACCAGACCTGGAGAAAAAGGCAACACTACACTGACAAAAAGCAAACAGCAGACACGCCTCACAATTGCCAGGAACTTATCATCTTCAATGGAGACTATACCTATCGTCCCTTGCTATTCAATATTGTTGCCATCAATGAATACCCTTACTCTCAATATTCACGGCTTGTCATGTCCAACAAGAAAGAGACTAACCATAGCCCTCTTGACACTGAATGGTGTTACTATCACTGAATTTCTTCCACTATCAAAATCCCAGCATGATTGGATACTGAACTGGAAACGCCATATTGATACTGTGGTTGCAAGAGCAGGTAACAGGCTGGGAATTCTGCGTAGAGTTACATGTATTTGTGTGGTAATTAATTTTTTTAGTTCGCATGTGAGGACAGCCAGACTTGCTTTTATCACAGCTTTCGCCAGTTTTTTTCAGTTAACGTATATTCTGAATTATTTTATGTTCTGCATGAGATTGAAAAAAATATAATTATTTATATTCCATTCATTTCAGCATTTTAGCTCACCTAACGTGGATTTTTTTTTTTTGCAGACTCCTGTTGTCCGAATCAACAATTGCATCCCTATATCTTTTGAAATTGGCGGGAGCACAGACTGTTAAAAATGATGGGCTGGACCCTTCGACAGTTCATTAGTTACAGTTACAATCTGCAAATTACTCGTTTTTACTGAATCACTATTTCTCATCATGAGCCAATTCTCCATCTGGACGAATGTGTCAATTCCATCATTGTATGCTCTTATATTGTGCCAAAAATGGCAGGTAAATCAATGAGAAATATTTGACTGGTTTGAGGATAAGCACCATTAAGGCAGTTTCGTCCTCAGAAGCGATCAGGCACCAAACGAAGGAGATAATTGCAAAACTGTATTTTGAGATTACTATATTTCAACAAGTATGATCTTACTTATTCATAATTAAAGAGACATTTCTGCCAAAGAACACATTGTGACATTTACTTTGTTTCGGAAGAAAGGTGTAAATACTGCCATTTGTTTGCAGCTCAGGCAGACAGCAGAATGTTTTCATACTGTTAGCAACAGCAACGACTTCCAGTGATATAACAATGTTAATAAACCAGATCCTGAATTGCCTCACATATCAATTAAACACTCTCCACATTAAAATAGCT
>NW_025192553.1:0-3727 GCF_004010195.1 Chiloscyllium plagiosum
AAATAAAGGAGCTGGAGCAGCGTCACTGCTTCCACCTCTATTATAGAAAATATAGGAGGTGGACCAGCGTCTCTGCTTCCTCCTGCATTCCAGAAAATAATGGAGCTGGAGCAGCGTCTCTACTTCCTTCAGAAATATAAAAAATAAAGGAGGTAGATCAGCGTCTCTCGTTCCTCCTGTATTACAGAAAATAAAGGAGCAGGAGCAGCTTCTCTGCTTCCTCTTTTATTATTTCAAGTAAAGGAGCTGGAGCAACGTTTCTGCTTCCACCCGTATTATAGGAAATAAAAGGGCCAAATCTGCATCTGATCTTCCTCCTGTATTATAGAAAATAACGGAGCAGGAGCAGTTTCGCTGCTTCCTCCCGTATTAGAGAAAGTAAAGGAGCTGGATCAGCGTCTCTGCTTCCTCTTTTGTTATAGAAAATAAAGGAGCTGGAGCAGCGTTTCTGCTTCCACCCGTATTATAGAAAATAAAAGTGCCAAATCAGCATCTGTTCTTCCTTCTGTATTGCAGAATATCGAGTAGCTGGAGCAGCGTCATTGCATCCTTCTGCATGAAAGAAAATAAAGGAGCTGGAGCAGCGACACTGCTTCCTCCTGTATTAAGGAAGATAAACGAGCTGGTGCATGTCACTGCTACCTCCAGCTTTATAGAAAAAAAACGAGCTGGATCAGCGTCACTGGTTCCTCCTGTATTATAGAAAATAAAGGAGCTGGAGCAACGTCTCTGCTTACTCCTGTATTATAGAAAATAAAGGAGCTGGAGCAGCGTCAATGCTTCCTCCTCTATTATAGAAAATAAAGGAGCTGGATCAGCGTCTCTGCTTCCTCCTGTATTATAGAAAATAATGGAGCTGGAGCGGCCGTCACTGCTTCCTTCAGTATAACAAAAAAATAAAGGACCTGTAGCAGCGTCCCCATCTCCTCCTGCATTATCGAAAATAAAGGCGGTGTAGCAGCGTCACTGCTTCCTCCTGTATTATAGAAAATAAAGGCGCTTGAGCAGCGTCACTCCTTCCTCCTGCATTATAGAAAATAAAGAAGTTGCATCGGCGTCACTGCTTCCTCCTGTATGATAGAAAATAAAGGAGCTGGAGCAGTTTCACTACTTAATCCTGTATTATAGAAAATAAAGGAGCTGGGGCAGCGTCACTGATTACTCCTGTATTATAGGAAATAAAGGAGCTGGATCAGCGTCTCTGCTTCCTCTTTAGTTCTCGAAAATAAAGGGGCTGGAGCTGCGTCACTGCTTCCTCCTGTAAAATAGAAAATAAAGGAGCTGGATCAGCGTCACGGCTTTCTCCTGTATTAGAGAAAATAACGGAGCTGGAGCAGTGTCTCTGCTTCCTCCTATATTATAGAAAATAACGGAGCAGGTGCAATGTCGCTGCTTCCTCCTCTATTATAGAAAATAACGGAGCTGGAGCAGCGTCCCTGCTTCCTCTTGTATTTTAAAAAAATAACGGAGCTGGAGCAGCGTCTCCTTTTCCTCCTGTATTCTAGAAAATAAAGGAGCTGGAGCAGCGTCACTGCTTCCTCATGTAAAATAGAAAATAACGGAGCTGGAATACGGTCTCTGCTTTCTCCTGTATTATCGAAAATAATGGAGATGGAACGTCTCTCCTTCCTCCTGTTTTACCGAAAATAACGGAGCTAGAGCAGCGTCTTTGCTTTCTCCTGTATTAAAGAAAATAACGGAGCTGGATCAGCGGCAATGTTCCCTCCTGTATTCTAGGAAATAAAGGAGCTGGAGCAGCGTCTTCACTTCTTGTCTTGTAGGAAATAAAGGAGCTGGAGTAGCGTCTACACTTCTTTTTGTCTTGTAGGAAATAAATGAGCTGGAGCACCGTCTCTGTTTCCTCCTGTATTATAGAAAATAAAGGAGCTGGATCAGCGTCTCATCTTACTCCTGTATTATAGAAAATAAAGGAGATGGAGTAGCGTCTCTGCTTCCTCCTGCGTTATAGAAAATAAAGGAGCTGGATCAGCGTCATTACTTCCTGCTGAAGAAGAGCAAACAAAGGAGGTGGTGCAGGGTCACTGCTTCCTCCTGTATTATAGAAAATAAAGGAACTTGAGCAGAGTCACTGCTTCCTCCTGTATTATAGAAAATAAACTTGCTGGAGCAGCGTCTCTGCTTCCTCCTGTATTAAAGAAAATAAATGAGCTGGACCGGCGTCTCTGTTTCCTCCTGTATTATCGAAAATAAAGGAGCAGGCGCACCGTCACTGCTTCCTCCTGTATTATAGAAAATAAAGAGGCTGCAGCAGCGTCACTGCTTCCTCCTGTACTATTGAAATTAAAGGAGCTGGAGCAGCGTCACTGCTTCCTGCTGCATTACAGAAATTAAAAGAACTGGAGCAGCGTCTCTGCTTCCTCCAGTATTAAAGAAAATAAATGAGCTGGAGCAGCGTCACGGCTTTCTCCTGTACTATTTAAAATAAAGGAGATGGACCGGCGTCACCTCTTTCTCCTGTATGAGAGAAAATAACGGAGCTGGAGCAGCATCTCTGCTTTCTACAGTATTGTAGAAAATAAAGGAGCTGGAGCAGCGTCTCTGTTTCCTTCTGTATTATAGGAAATAACGGAGTTGGAGCAGCGTTTCTGCTTCCTCCTGAATTTTATAAAATAAAGGAGCTGGAGCAGCGTCTCTGCTTCCTCCTATATTATAGAAAATAACGGAGCAGGAGCAGCGTCACTGCTTCCTCCTGTATTATAGAAAATAACGAAGCTGGAATACGGTCTCTGCTTTCTCCTGTATTATCGAAAATAATGGAGATGGAACGTCTCTCCTTTCTCCTGTATTAAAGAAAATAACGGAGCTGGATCAGCGGCAATATTCCCTCCTGTATTCTAGGAAATAAAGGAGCTGGAGCAGCGTCTACACTTCTTGTCTTGTAGGAAATAAAGGAGCTGGAGCAGCGTCTACACTTCTTTTTGTCTTGTAGGAAATAAATGAGCTGGAGCACCGTCTCTGTTTCCTCCTGTATTATAGAAAATAAAGGAGCTGGATCAGTGTCTCATCTTACTCCTGTATTATAGAAAATAAAGGAGCTGGAGTAGCGTCTCTTCTTCCTTCTGTGTTATAGAAAATAAATTAGCTGGAGCAGCGCCTCTGTTTCCTCCTGTACTGTAGAAAATAAATGAGCTGGATGAGCGTCACATCTTACTCCTGTATTAAAGAAAATAAAGGAGCTGGAGCACCGTCACTGCTTCCTCCTGTATTATAGAAAATAATGGAGCTGGGGCAGCGTCTCTGCTTCCTCGTGTATTATGGAAAATTAAGGAGCTTGATTAGCGTCTCTTCATCCTCCCGTAGTATACAAAATAAAGGAGCTGGAGCAGCGTCTATGCTTCCTCCTGTATTATACAAAATAATGGAGATGGAGCGGCGTCTCTGTTTCCTCCTGTACTATAGAAAATAAAGGAGCTGGATCAGCGTCACTGCTTCCGCCTGTACTATAGAAAACAAAGAAGCTGGAACAGCGTCACTGCTTCCTCCTGTATTATAGAAAATAAAGGAACTGGTGCAGCGTCTCCTCTTCCTCTTGCATTACTGAAAATAAAGGACTGGAGCAATGTCTCATATTCCTCCTGTATTATAGAAAATAAAGGAGCTCAAGCAGCGTCACTGCTTCCTCCTGTATATTGAATATAAATGAGCTGGAGCAGCGTGTGTAAATCTGATGTCGTTTTGAAAATTCTCACTTTTCGATAAGCCCTTT
>NW_025192554.1:0-3727 GCF_004010195.1 Chiloscyllium plagiosum
TGTTTACCAGCTTCACATAATGCACCTTGTCAAATGTGTTTTGGAAATACAAACAAGTCACATCTACTGGCTCTGCTTTGTCTCACTTGCTCTTTACCTCCTCAAAGGATTCTACCAGATTTGATGGAGCCCTGCTGGCGCTTCAAGCACTCTGCGACCACATCCTTATAATGATATGCTACGTTGTATTTAACATGTGAACATGTTGATGAGACATCCGTTCTGCAGAACTTGAATAGCACTTCGCCCAGACTAGACACTTGAAAGATTTTTCACCAATGTGAACAATTTGATGATAAACAGTCCTCAGAAACTTGTACCGTGATTGCCAATAGTCAGACCCCTTTGAAAATTTCTCCTCAGTGTGAACACAGACTGAGCATTTGAAAGATCTCTTTACAGCATGCACATGTTGATGACAATTAAGTCCCCAACAGCTTATGTAGGCATTGAAGTGATCTCTTCGTGGCGTGCGCCTGCCGGTGTCTCTGCAGTATGGAGAAACAAGTGAACCCCGTCCCACATTGGGAGCAGCTGGACGGTCTCTTCCCAGTGTGAACTAGTTGGTGCTCCATGAGGTCAGATAATCATCTGAATCTAGTTCCACAGAGAGAGCCCCGAATGTTCTCTCCTCAGAGTGAGCACGCTCGTGGGAGAACAGGTCCCTGGAAGCTATGTAGAATTTCCCACAAACGGGGCTTTTAAAAATATCACTACTGTAAGCACGATGAGGTGGCATCATATCCCTGGGACATTTATAGCATTTCGAACAGTCAGGGCATTAAAAAAGGTCACTCTTTCGTGTGATCACGCTGATAGGACATCAGGTCCACGGACACCTTGTGGCATTTTCCACAGGCAGGGCAGCTTCGACATCTCCCATTAGTGTGAGCATGTTGAAGGAACGTCAAGTCTATGAATATTTTAAAGCATTTTCTACAGTCTGTGTATTGAAATGGTCTGTCCTCAGTGTGAACGAGCTACTCTTGCAGCAGGTGAGATGACTAAGTGAATTCCTAAAGACACACTGGACTGTTGAACGACATATTATTGGTGTGACTGAAAACAATGAGTTTCCAGCTCAGATGCAGAAATGAATCCGCCCCCACCGTCCTAACATTTGCACAGTTTTCTCCTGAATGTAACTGCATTTGTGGTTTGTAAACTCTGTTGATTGGCTGAAGCTTTGCAAACACTACATAACACGTGTATGGTTTCTCTCCCTCAGTGAATGGTGTGTTTTCTTCCATGTTCAATATCTGATCACGTTTCATTTGTGATGAAATTGGCGACCATATTAAATCATGGTGTCATGGTTAGTTGGTAAATCTTTCCCTTCCAGTATCCCGTGAAATTAATGTCAAACAAAAGCACAACAGACTGAGAGATAATCTCTCACAAGACTCTGACGTCTATATGAATTTAGCGACTGAAGGACAGGAATATAGATACACACACCCTCAGCATCCAACCCCGAGGAACGGCAGTGTACCAGCTTGATGTGAACACTATCAGCGCTTAGTTTGATTCAATCAGATTAGAATCCTTTCAGCGTGGAAATAGGCACATCGGCACAACAAATCCAGATCGACTCTCCCAAGAGAAACCCTCCAGGACTATTTGCATCTGATTAATGCACATAACACGATCGGCAGTTTACTCAATCAGGACATTGCTGGCATGTTGGAGCCAAAAAGTTAGAATTAAATTTTTAGTTTCACAATTCAGCGAAACAGAAACATTAACCCTGATTTCTCTTCATACATATTTCCACAGCTGCTGTGCCTTTCTCAATACTACAGGTTTTATTTCCAATTTGCATCATTCGCTGTTCTTTTGATTTAATGCTAATTACTGTGTCGCTGTGCGGGGCGATGTCGTCTCCATTGAACATTCTGAAATTATAGAGCAACTGGAGGTAACCCTCGCACAGAAAAAAAACTGCAACCTCCACGCAGGCAGTGGCCTGAGGCTGGAATTGAGGCTGGGCTTCTGCTGCTGTAAAGCAGCAGTGCTTACCACTGAGCAACAGTACCGCACAGCAGCATAGCAATTTCTCTCCCGTTCGAACACCATCCTGACTTGTCTGAAATACAGTCCTGGTGGAACAGAAATTTCCTACAATTAAATCATGCCACAATTGTTGAATTTTTCCTCAAACTCCAACACAAGCTCCACTGCCTCGCCACTGACTCCATCCCCCTCCCTGGCAACTGCCTGACTGCGAACCAAACGCCTCATAACCATGATGAAGGACTTCACCCCGAGATGTGTTTTCAACCACATATCACAATTCTCACCAAGACTGCCTACCTAAGTTACACAACACGAATCCATCTAGTTTCTCTTCATCTGCTGCTGAAACTGTCATGATTTCCGTTGTTCCTTCTGGACCTTAATCATAATATACTCCGAGCCGTCCTTACACATTCCCCCTCACCACTTGTTTGATTTTCGTTGCCTATGTTACTGAGGTCACATGAGCTGTGCTTGTTGTTTTATTGCTCCTTCCATTGCATGTATCGGAATGAGGTGTTAACCACTGGCCATTCTCATTTTAGCAACTTTTTCTGTTCACATGAGTTCCAAAAATGCTGTAAGGGAAGTACTTACAGGTTATTCACTCATCCAAATCATATACAAATTCCAAAGCTCTCCTCCTGTGACAGTATTCACATCAAGTCTGGTTTACCCACCAACTTGTATTCGGACAAATGCATTTTAAACTTTATCTCCTTCCATTCAAATCTCTTGGTCGTCCACACTCGACCCTGACCTGTAATACCCTCGAGCCTCCAGCCCTCTCAATGGCAATGAGGCCAGGTCAATAATCATTAACCCTGCCAACGATGCATACATTCCAAGAAGGAGTTTTGACGAATGCCCTTGGATTTATCTTCGTTAAATGTAATTCTAATCTCCAGCGGATTCTCGATGTTAACTGTTCCACATTTGGTATCTTAAACCTCCAGCTATGAAGACCTTGATTAACGAAACCTCTTTACTAAACCTCACTACTGTCTCAACCTCAGTTTTGCAATTATAAAATACTCCGTAAAAACTGCATACTTGACCAGAAAATATTTTGTAGCATTTCTAATATCTCGTTATTTGATTGGGATGGAAAGATTGTTTATAACTCCATAATGATATAATTTAATTGTTATTGATTTGGGCACAAATCGTTGGCCCTTCATCATAACTTGGCGAATAAATATTCACATTAAGACTGCTAGGTTCAGCTGTTAACAAATACTGATTTAGATAGTCAATGGATTGAATAATGAAATATCTATGGCACTTGAAAACATTCTTGGAGATAACAGAAGATAGACCTCGACGGAGAGTTGATCAAGGACAACAGAGATTAAACGGAGCAATGGATGTATATTGAATCAGATTCACAATAAAGGTGTCAATCTGGCCAAAGAGCCATGTAAATCTTTCACAGATAGAAGTGCACAGCAATAGAAGTTGAACTGCGTCGATTACTCAGCACGTCTGGTTGCATCTGTGTAGAAAAGTCAGAGTTAGCTTTTTGGTTTCACAGTTCAGCAAAACGGAAACATTAACCCTGATTTTGCATCATACATTCGTCCAGACCTGCTGTGCCTTCCTTCAACTTCCGGTGTTATTTCCAATTTTCAGCATTCGCTCATCTTTTGATTTTTATTTAGTGCTAATTACTGAGTCACCATGCTGGGTTATGTCTTCGCCATTATAAATT
>NW_025192555.1:0-3727 GCF_004010195.1 Chiloscyllium plagiosum
CCCCGTACTGCCTCTATCCCATTCTTTTTTTTTTGTCTGGGGATAGAGTAGAGAGAGCTTTGTTCGTTGTCTGATACTGTTGTAGTTGCCTTGGGAGGATTTGTTGGAGATGGTGCAGAGAGAGACTATAATCAGGGGCACAGTTGAAGTAAGTTGCAGTATATTTAAAGGGGATGTGACGAATGGTTTGCATCCAGACGTTGGAGAGAGGAACCACAAGTCAAATGTAAATCTAAATAATTGACTGAGAGGTAGGAAACAGGCAGTAATGTTCAGTTTTCGTTTTGGGAATGGAGACGGCTTGCAGTTAAGCTCACCAGGCATTTCGACAATAAGACCAAAAGACCATAATAATAAGGAACAGACATTTGGCCATTCTGCCCATCAAGTTTGCTCTGCCACTCAATCATGGCAGAGAACATTCTCAATCACAGTCTTTCGCTTTCTCCCTGTAAACGTCATTCCTCTTGGTACCCAAGAGCTAATCGACTTGAGTCATAAATATACTTAATGACCTGGCCTCCATAGCCCTCTATGACAATGAATTCGATAGATTCACCATTCTCTCTGGCTGAAAAAGGTATTTCTTTTTTCTGTTCTAAAAGGTCTTCCCTCTACTCTAAGGTTGTGCCCTTGGGATTTAGTACCTCTTACCAACGGAAACATCTTCCCAACATCTACACTGTTCAGGCCATTCAGTTTTCTAAATAGGTTATTCCTAGGATCCTTGTTTCTTCTCTTCATTGTACATTTAATTCACGTAGATCTTGCTGTGCAGAAGACAAATGCAATTTTGAAAGAATTGTAAATTGTGAGATGGAGAGTTTCGAATTGCAAATATGCATTGACTGTTTGTGGGAGTGGATGGCGAGGTAGCAGATGATGTTCAAAGCGCAGACGTGTGAGAGCAAGAGAGCGACATCAAGCAATCACGAGAGAGTGAGAGAGAGATGGAGCACAATAGAGATTTGCAGGAATTGGGACAGGGACAAGAAACAACAGAGATGAGGACAGATGAAAGAGGTTGGGGACAGTCCTCTCCAAGAGAAAAAGGTCGAGACAGGGAAATCGGACAAAGGGCTGTACAGAGGAGGTAGGGAGTGCCTACTCGAACTGTTAAAGGAAGACGGAAAGTAAAGGGAGGCAGATTTAAAGTCGTGCCCAAATGAATTAACGGCTAATTTCAGTCAAGAACATCTCTGTAGGTTTTCCTCAGGGAGTGTCTAACGCCAAACCATCTTCAGATGCGACATCAATGGCCTTGCTTCCATCGGAAGCTCAAATGTGAGGATGTTCGCCAATGATTGAACAATGTTCAGCTCCATTCTCCATTCCTTATATGTGATATAGTCTAAATTGAAATGAAACCAGAATTTGTAAAAAATCGAGCACTTGTCTGTCAAAGGATAAGGAACATTTGTGCGACACTCATTCCAGGCAAAGAACTTCTCCAACAAGAAAGGATATAACAATCATCCTTTGACCACAATGGTGTTCTCATAAAGGAATTTTCCTCAATACCAGTATTTTGGGGGCTGTCATCTCGAAGAAGAGGGAATCTAACCCTAGCCTATTGACACTCAATTTTTCTGCTATAACTGAATACCCCAATTACCAATATCCAGGGATGTACTCTTGAACACACACTGAATTGGACCAGGACATAGCTCAGCTGTGTTTGCACGAGCGCTCAGAGGCTTGGAATCCTGTAATTAGTAGCTCACCTCCTGTTTTCCCCTTCCAAAATCCTGTGCACTGTGGGGAAAACACAAGTCAGAAGGGTGATGGATAATTCCCACTTGACCGTATAAGGACAGCACCTAGACCACTCGAACGGCCATATACGGTCAAGGGACAAAGCAGCTACCCCCTCCCTCACACTCCGTCCCTGCTCCTCGCTATTTTGAAATGCTGAACCTTCCATTCAGCACTCTCTCCTCCACCACCGAGGCATATGCAAGCCAGTGTTTAATATTTTGTGAACCTACTGCAGCCTTGCCGAAGAGCACATTGAAAACCAACCACCATTATCCCCGGGGGCACGAGAGACTGCAAAGGCAAATGTGGAAACACCACTCACAAATTCTGTTTCAGTTCCCACGCACACTCATCGTCCCGATTGGGAGCAATACCTTCCGTGCTGTTGAAACCAAAACCTGGAAATCCTCCTCGTTAACAGCAGTATTGGCATGGGGGGATCGTTTCGTCTCACAGGACCGCCGGAGTTCACGATATCAACTTACCTCTACCTTGTACAGGAATATATTAATGGCTGGATGATTAGCACTGGACATTACTCACATGTGAATAAATAATAATGTTCAACTGGCTCATTGTGAGAAGATAGAGAGAGTTACCTTGGGAACATTTCATGTTTTCTAATCTGCAATTATCTGCATCCACGAAACCTCGTAGAGAGTGGGACCCAAAACCTTGTAGTGTGCCTTACATGCTGAAATCGTCAGCCAACAGCAATGAGGTCATCCGCAACTCAGGGGTGGGGTACAAGGTACCACATTGCGTAAGTCTTCACAGTCCTTCTTCCAATGGCAGAGGTATGCTGCTGTACAAATATGGGGAATCAGGCTTTTTTTTGGAGTTTACTTCCACAAATAATGGCACCAGGGTGATTGCTTTGAAACGGGATCCAACAGCTACCGGAAATCTTTTAATGTTCGCATTAATATAAGGCTGCATTGGTCATTTCGCCCTTTCAGTTTGCTCCATCCATACAATAAAATCACAGTTGAACATTCAACTTGGCCCTGTGCTCCCTAATTTCCGTAACAATGCCCGACAAATCCACAAAACACGTCAGAAAAAATGCAGGATTTCCCTATTATCTGGTCAGCTGGACCAAATTCTGCAGATGGAAGGGGGACACATCAAAATGCAAACACATGGAGGATAGGAGCAGGAGAAGGCCATTAAGAAACCTACAATGCTGTTCATCACTATAATGGCTGGTCATCCAACTCAATAGCCTATTCCTGCTTTCTCCCCATAACCTTTGATCCCATTCGCTCCAAGAACATTATCTAGCCGCCATTTGAAGACATTCAATGTTTCGGCATCCCCTGCTTCCCGTGGTAATGAATTCCAAACCCTCACCACCTCTTTGGGTGAAGACACCTCTCCTCATCACCGTACTAAATGATCGACCTCGAATCCCCACACTGTGACTCCTGGTTCTGGACACTCCCACCATCGGGAACATCCTGCCTGCATTTATCCTATTTATTCACTGTAGAATTTTGTAAGCCTGTGTGAGTTCCCCATCATTAGCCTAAACGCTATTAAATGCGATCTTAATACAGACAATGCTTCCACATACATCAATCCTACTAGCCCCGGAATCAGCCTGCACCTGCCTGGATTCACTGTATATGACAAATAAGTCGCTTAATATAAGAGTTGAACAGTCATGAACCGTCGATATATAACACGACCAATCGTAACAATAACAGTAAGTGGGTTACTCTTCAGAGGGCCAGTGTGGACTTGTTGGGCTAAAGTGCCTGTTTCCACAATGTAGGTAATCTAATTAAAAAAGCCTTTATTCAACGTTGGTAAGACAATTGTTTTAGTATTGTGTGCGAGTCTGCAATTTTTATTACAGTAACGACATAATTGTACTCGAAATGGTGAAGAAACATTTTTCTAAGATTTTGCAAAGGCTGGAAGAAGTTAACCGTGAGGACAGTTTGGACAGACTGATGCTGTTTAC
>NW_025192556.1:0-1417 GCF_004010195.1 Chiloscyllium plagiosum
TGATGATGAACAGAGTGTTACCGGGGTGGAAGGGGTCTCGGATGATGATGAAGAGAGTGTTACCGGGGAGTGAGGGGTCTCTGACGATGATGAAGAGAGTGCCGGAGTTGGAGGGATCGCTGATGATGTAGGAAGAGAGTGTTACCAGGTGTGAGGGGTCTCTGATGATGATAATGAAGAGAGTGTTATCGGGGTGGAAGGGGTCACAGACAATGATGAAGTGATTGTTACCGGGGTCAGAGGGATCTCTGATGATAATGAAGACAGTGTTACCGGGGAGTGAGGGGTCTCTGATGATGATGAAGTGAGTGTTACTGGTGTGTGAGGAGTCTCTGATGATGATGAAGACAGTGTTACCGGGTGGGAGGTGTCTCTGATGATGATGAAGAGAGTGCTACCGGGGAGTGAGGGGTCTCTGATGATGATGAAGTGAGTGTTACTGGTGTGTGCGGGGTCTCTGATGATGATGAAGACAGTGTTTCCGGGTGGGAGAGGTCTCTGATGCTGATGACGTGAGTGTTACTGGGGTGTGAGGAGTCTCTGGTGATGATAAAGACAGTGTTACCGGGTGGGCGGTGTCTCTGATGATGATGATGAGTGTTACCGGGGTAGGAGGGGTCTCAGATGGTGTTGGAAGAGAGTGTTACCGAGATAGGAGGGGTCTCTGATGGTGTTGGAAGAGAGTGTTACCGGGGTGAGAGGGGTCTCTGATGATGATGATGAACAGAGTGTTACCGTAGAGTGAGGGGTCTCTGACGATGATGAAGAGAGTGTTGCCGGAGTTGGAGGGGTCTCTGATGATGTTGGAAGAGAGTGTTACCGGGGTCAGAGGGATCTCTGATGATGATGAAGAGAGTGTTACCGGGGAGTGAGGGGTCTCTGATGATGATGAAGTGAGTGTTACTGGTGTGTGAGGGGTCTCTGATGATGATGAAGAGAGTGTTACCGGGTGGGAGGTGTCTCTGATGATGATGATGAGAGTGTTACCGGGGTGGGAAGGGTCTCTGATGATGTTCAAGGAGAGTGTTAACGGGGTACGAGCATTCTCTGATGGTGTTGGAAGAGAATGTTACCGGGGTGGGAGGTATCGCTGATGATGATGAAGGGCGTGCTACCAGGTTAGGAGTTGTCTCTGATGATGATGAAGAGAGAGAGTTTCTGGTTGGGAGGCTTGTCTGATGTGAGATGAGAGTGTTAACGGGGTAGGAGGACACTCTGATAGTGTTGGAGGAGATCGTTACCGGGGTGTGAGGGGTCTCTGACGATGATGAAGAGAGTGTTACCGGGGTATGAGGGGTCTCTGACGATGATGAAGAGAGTGTTACCGGGGTAGGAGGAGTCTCTGATGGTGTTGGAAGACAGTGTTACCGGGGTGAGAGGGGTCTCCGATGATGATGAACAGAGTGTTACCGGGGTG
>NW_025192556.1:1731-3727 GCF_004010195.1 Chiloscyllium plagiosum
AGTGTTACCGGGTGGGAGGTGTCTCTGATGATGATGATGAGAGTGTTACCGGGGTGGGAGGGGTCTCTGATGATGATGAAGTGAGTGTTACTGGTGTGTGAGGGGTCTCTGATGATGATGAAGACAGTGTTTCCAGGTGGGAGGGGTCACTGATGATGATGACGTGAGTGTTATTGGGGTGTGAGGAGTCTCTGGTGATGATAAAGACAGTGTTACCGGGTATGAGGGGTCTCTGATGATGATGAAGAGAGTGTTACTTGGGTGGGAGGGTTCTCTGATGATGATGAAGACAGTGTTACCGGGGTAGGAGGGAGTCTCTGATGATGAAGAAGAGAGTGTTATCGGGGTGGGAGGGGTCTCTGATGATGATGAAGAGAGTGTTACCGGGGTGGGAAGGGTCTCTGATGATGTTCAAGGAGAGTGTTAACGGGGTACGAGCATTCTCTGATGGTATTGGAAGAGAATGTTACTGGGGTGGGAGGTGTCGCTGATGATGATGAAGGGCGTGCTACCAGGTTGGGAGTTGTCTCTGATGATGATGAAGAGAGAGAGTTTCTTGTTGGGAGGCTTGTCTGATGTGAGATGAGAGTGTTAACGGGGTAGGAGGACACTCTGATAGTGTTGGAGGAGATCGTTACCGGGGTGTGAGGGGTCTCTGACGATGATGAAGAGAGTGTTGCCTGGGTAGGAGGAGTCTCTGATGGTGTTGGAAGACAGTGTTACCGGGGTGAGAGGGGTCTCCGATGATGATGAACAGAGTGTTACCGGGGTGTGAGGAGTCTCTGATGATGATGAAGAGAGTGTTACCGGAGTGTGAGGAGTCTCTGATGATGATGAAGACAGTGTTACCAGGTGGGAGGTGTCTCTGATGATGATGAAGACAGTGTTACCGGGCTAGGAGGGATCGCTGATGATGATGAAGAGAGTGTTACCGGGGTGTGAGGGGTCTCTGATGATGATAATGAAGATAGTGTTATCGGGGTGGAAGAGGTCTCTGATGATGGTGAAGACAGTGTTACCGGGGTGGGACTGGTCTCTGACAATGATGAAGAGATTGTTACCGCGGTGGGAGGGATCTCTAATGATGATGAAGAGAGTGTTACCAGAGTGAGAGGAGTCTCTGATGATGATGAAGAGAGTGTTACAGGTGTGTGAGGGGTCTCCGACGATGATAATGAAGATAGTGTTATCGGGGTGGAAGAGGTCTCTGATGATGATGAAGAGATTGTTACCGGGGTTGGAGGGATCGCTGATGATGATGAAGAGAGTGTTACAGGTGTGTGAGGGGTCTCCGACGATGATAATGAAGATAGTGTTATCGGGGTGGAAGAGGTCTCTGATGATGATGAAGAGATTGTTACCGGGGTTGGAGGGATCTCTAATGATGATGAAGAGAGTGTTACCGTGGTGTGAGGAGTCTCTGATGATGATGAAGACAGTGTTACCGGCTGGGAGGTGTCTGTGATGATGATGAAGGGAGTGTTACCGGGGTAGGAGGGATCGCTGATGATGATGAAGAGAGTGATACCGGGGAGTGAGGGGTCTCTGATGATGATGAGGTGAGTATTACTGGTGTGTGAGGGGTCTCTGACGATGATGAAGAGAGTGTTACCAGGGTGTGAGGAGTCTCTGATGCTGATGATGTGAGTGTTACTGGGTGTGAGGAGTCTCTGGTGATGATAAAGACAGTGTTATCGGGTGGGAGGTGTCTCTGATGATGATGATGAGAGTGTTACCGGGGTGTGAGGGATCTCTGATGATGATGAAGAGAGTATTGCCCGGGAAGGAGGGGTCTCTGATGGTGTTGGAAGAGAGTGTTACCAGGTGTGAGGGGTCTCTGATGATGATAATGAAGAGAGTGTTATCGGGATGGAAGGGGTCTCAGACAATGATGAAGCGACTGTTACCGGGGTAGGAGGGATCTCTGATGATGACGAAGAGAGTGTTACCGGGGTGTGAGGGGTCTCTGATGATGATAATGAAGAGAGTGTTATCG
>NW_025192557.1:0-3728 GCF_004010195.1 Chiloscyllium plagiosum
TGCTGCTTTGGACACTGATAAAGATGCTGTTATGCACACTGATATAGATGCTGTTACAGACACTGATATAGATGTTATTATACAAACTGATATAGATGATGTTACAGACACTGATACAGATGCTGTTATACAAACTAATATAGATGATGTTAAAGACACTGATATAGATGCTGTTAAAGACACTGATAAAGATGCTGTTATGCACACTGATATAGATGCTGCTTTGGACACTGATATAGATGCTGTTGCAGACACTAATATAGATGCTGTTAAACACACTGATATAGATGCTGTTATAGACACTGATATAGATGCTGTTGTAGATGCTGATATAGGTGCTGGAATAGACACTGATATAGATGCTGTTATACACACTGATATAGATGCTGTTACAGACACTGATATCGATGCTGTTATACACACTGATATAGATGCAGCTTTAGACAATGATATATATGCTGTTATACAAACTAATATAGATGATGTTATTGCCACTGATATAGATGCTGTTAAAGACACTGATAAAGATGCTGTTATACACACTGACATAGATGCTGCTTTGGACACTGATAAAGATGCTGTTACACACACTGATATAGATGCTGCTTTGGACACTGATATAGATGCTGTTATACACACTGATATAGATGCTGTTTTAGACACTGATATAGATGCTGTTGGAGACACTGATATAGATGCCATTATAGACGCTGATATAGATGCTGCTCTAGACACTGCTATAGATGCTGTTTTAGACACTGATATAGATGCTGTTACAGACACTGATATTGATGCTGTTATTGACACTGATATAGATGCTGCTTTAGACACTGATATTGATGCTGTTTTAGACACTGATATAGATGCTGTTACAGACACTGATATTGATGCTGTTACAGACACTGATATAGATGCTGTTCCAGACACTGATATAGATGCCATTATAGACGCTGATATAGATGCTGCTATAGACACTGATATAGATGCTGTTGGAGACACTGATATAGATGCTGTTGGAGACACTGATATAGATGCTGTAATAGACACTGATATAGATGCTCTTATACACACTGATATAGATGCTGTTACAGACACTGATATAGATGCTGTTACAGACACTGATATAGATGCTGTTACAGACACTGATATAAATGCTGTTCCACACACTGATATAGATGCTGTTTCAGTCACTGATATAGATGCTGTTATAGACACTGATATATATGCTGTTCCAGACACTGATATAGTTGCTGTTAAACACACTGATAGAGATGATGTTACAGACACTGATATAGATGCTGTTATATACACTGATATAGATGCAGCTTTAGACACTGATATAGATGCTGTTTTCAACACTGATATAGATGCTGTTATAGACACTGATATAGATGCTGTTGTAGATGCTGATACAGGTGCTGGAATAGACACTGATATAGATGCTGTTATACACACTGATATCGATGCTGTTATACACACTGATATAGATGCAGCTTTAGACACTGATATAGATGCTGTTATAGAAACTGATATAGATGCTGTTATAGACACTGATATAGATGCTCTTGTAGAAGCTGATATAGGTGCTGTAATAGACACTGATATCGATGCTGTTAAATACACTGATATAGATGCAGCTTTAGACACTGATATAGATGCTGTTATAGACACTGATATAGTTGCTGCTTCAGAAACTGATACAGATGCTGTTGTCCACACTGATAAAGATGCTATGACAGACACTGATATAGATGCTGTCATACACACTGATATAGATGCCGTTACACACACTGATGTAGTTGATGTTATAGACACTGATATAGATGCTGTTTCAGACACTGATATAGATGCTGTTATACAAACTGATATAGATGATGTTACAGACACTGATACAGATGCTGTTATACAAACTAATACAGATGATGTTATAGACACTGATATAGATGCTGTTAAAGACACTGAAAAAGATGCTGTTATACACACTGATATAGATGCTGCTTTAGACACTGATATAGATGCTGCTTGGACACTGATCTAGATGCTGCTTTAGACACTGATATAGATGCTGGTATAGACACTGATATAGATGCTATTATAGACACAGATATAAATACTATTATCGACACTGATATAGATGCTGTTATAGACACTGATATAGGTGCTGTTATACACACTGACATAGATGCTTTTACAGACACTGATATAAATGGTGTTATAGACACTGATATAAGTGCTGATACAGATACTGATACAGATGCTGTTATACACACTGATATAGATGCTGTTATAGACACTGATAAGAGGCTGTTAAAGACACTGATATAGATTCTATTTCAGTCACTGATATAGTTGCTGTTACAGACACTGATAAATATGCTGTTATACACACTGATATAGATGATGTTACAGACACTGATGCAGATGCTGTTATACAAACTAATATGGATGATGTTATAGACACTGATATAGATGCTGTTATACACACTGTCATATATGCTGTTACAGACACTGATAGAGATGCTGTTACAGACACTGATATAGATGCTGTTAAAGGCATTGATATAGATGCTGTTTCAGTCACTGATATAGATGCTGTTACAGACACTGATAAAGATGCTGTTATACACACTGATATAGATGCAGCTTTAGACACTGATATAGATGCCGTTATAGACACTGATAAGAGGCTGTTAAAGACACTGATTAGATGCTATTTCAGTAACTGATATAGATGCTGTTACAGACACTGAGAAAGACGCTGTTATACACACTGATATAAATGCTGCTTTAGACACTGATATAGTTCCTGTTGTAGACAGTGAAATAGATGCTGTTACAGACACTGACATAGATGCTGTTATATACACTGATATAGATGCTGTTATAGACACTGATATAGATGCTGCTTTAGACACTGATATAGATGCTGGTATACAAACTGATATAGATGATGGTACAGACACTGATATAGATGCTGTTATACACACTGATATAGATGCTGTTACAAACACTGATATAGATGCTGTTATACACACTAATATAGATGCTGTTATACATACTGATATAGTTGCTGTTAAAGATACTGATATAGATGCTGTTACAGACACTGATATAGATGCCGTTACACACACTGATGTAGTTGCTGTTATAGACACTGATATAGATGCTGTTTCAGTCACTGATATAGATGCTGATCAGACACTGATCAAGATGCTATTACAGTCACTGATATAGATGCTGTCATAGACACTGATATAGATGCTGTTATAGACACTGATACAGATGCTGTTACACACACTGATATAGTTGCTGTTATAGACACTGATATAGATGCTGTTATACACACTGATGTAGTTGCTGTTATAGACACTGATACAGATACTGTTAAAGACACTGATATAGATGCTGTTTCAGTCACTGATATCGATGCTGTTACAGACACTGATAAAGTTGCTGTTATACACACTGATATAGATGCTGCTTTAGACACTGATATAGATGCTATTATACAAACTGATATAGATGATGTTACAGACACTGATATAGATGCTGTTATACAAACTAATATAGATGATGTTATAGACACTGATATAGATGCTGTTAAAGACACTGATAAAGACGCTGTTATACACACTGAGAGAGATGCTGCTTTGGACACTGATATAGATGCTGTTATATACACTGATATAGATGCAGCTTTAGACACTGACATATATGCTGTTTTAGAC
>NW_025192558.1:0-3728 GCF_004010195.1 Chiloscyllium plagiosum
CAATTTCCTCTGACTTCACGCATAACTTTCCTCTTTCATTGTTGAGTGATCCAACCCTTTCTCTCGTTACACTGTTGGTCCGCATTCATGAATAAAGGTTTTGGGAAATGACCGCTTTTAGCCATCTTAATTCGTCATTTCAGATTGATTCCACATTCGTGATGTTCTTCCAAGCTTCATCTCTTTTTCGTAGCGAATAGAGTGATAGAGACGACGTGCCGGCTTGTGGTATTATTTTAGATCAACTTCATGGTTGACGCATCCATGGAAGGCTGAAGGACCTATTGCTATGCTGTTCTGCTTTGTGTTCTATTTTCGCTATTTTTCCATTCCATTCCCTTTGTTATAAATGTGATATGCCTTCTCTATTACCTGCAGAACATGTAATCTACATTTCTTCATATTGATACACACGGATTTCCAAACCCTTTTGTGCATCCAGTCTGATACCAAATGGCGTCAGCCTGTCGTTAAGTCGGAATCGCACTGGAATATATAATAAAGGATATGGCAATAAACCCTGCACCCCATGGCAATGTACCCTGAGAAACAATGGGAGACACATTTTAAAAATGAGAGTTTGTTTTTGAACCTGTCTGATGTGTTGGTGTGATCATAAATGGCAGAATAGACATGGGTGGGCGAGATGAGTCCGGGTCATTGCATTTATTTGAATTTTCGGAAGTGTTTGGCCAAGTTTCAAGAACGGCTAAAGAGTATGTCGGAAGAGAATAGGACCCCTTAAAGTTCAGTGTGGTCGTTGATGTGTGGAACCAGAGGCGATGTCTGAGATATTAAATAAAGCTTTGCTTTGAGTACTTACTGTGGAGAAAGATATGGAAGCTGAGGAATGTTGTGGAAATAAATAGTGATGTCTTGGAAATATTCCAAACAAGAGAAGAGAAGGTGCTGGCATCTTAACACGAATAAAGGTAGATCGATCCTCAATAGCTCATCAGGTGTAACCCAGAATATTTTGGGAAGCGAATGATGAGACTGCAGGGCATCTTACAGAGATAAATGTTTTATCAACAGACATGGCGAGTTGCAGAAAGATTGGAGGGTGGTTAATGTTGTTCTATCACTTAACGGCTGCAGTGAAAAACCAGGAAACTACAGACCAGTGAGTGAGACCATTGCTGTTTAAGTTGGTGGAGGAGGTTCTGAGAGAAAGGAGCTCCGTGCATTTGCAAAGACAAGGTCTGATTCGAGATGGTCAGCATGGTGTTCTGAGCGGAGCATTGTGTCTCACAAACTGGTTTCACTCTTCGAAGAGGTGGTTAAGAGACAGAGGAAGGCAGAATGATCAACGGTGTCAGCATGAACTTCAGCAAGACCTTTGTCAAGTTTCCATATTGTCGCGTAGGAAATCAATTCTGATCACTGGAAAAGAATATGGGATCCAAGAGGAGCTAGTCAAATGAATATAAATTTGGCTTAATGGCAGGATAGAGAAGGCAGTTTTTGACTGGAAGCATGTGACCAGTGGTGTATTACATTCATTGTTGTTTATCAATAGGATAATTATTTGGATTTGAATATTGGTTTCTTCGTAAATGAGTTTGTGCTTGATACCAAAATTGGTGGTGTATTTAGCTGTGTGTGCAATTTTACAAGATTAACAGTACTTCTGAAATAGTGGACTGAGCAAAAGCAGTTGGAGTTTTATTTGATAAATGCAACGGGTTGAGTTTTGATAAGAGGAACCTGGCCTGGAGTAGTGCAGTTGCCGTTCACGTCCTGGGTCGTGTTTTCAAACAGACACCTCGGGCTGAAGGTACACATTTCTTTGAAAATTGCGTCACGGGTAGACAGGGTTGTAAAGAAGCGTGTGGTACACTTGCCTTCATTGGTCAGAACATTGAGACAAGAGTTGGAATGTCATGCTGTGGCTGTACAGGACATTGGTGATGCCAACATCGAAGCATTCTTTGTCAGTAGGAAGAACTCATCTGGTTCACTTACATCCTTCAGTGAAAGACTTCCCTAACCTGGTCCGACCTATATGTGACTCCAGACCCACAGCAATAAGGCTGACACTTCGCAGTTCGGAAGAGAATAGTTTCCCTCGCTACTTCTGTGAACACCTCCGGCTGCACCAATTCGTACTGCCTTTGTTCCATCCTTCAGAACGTATTGACTCTCTGTAACACTATCACCACCTCCTGGACTTTGAACCCTCGCTTTTCCTGTAATCTCATTAAACCACGACAATGATTTCCCTTCCCACCTCGCTCTTGCTGTCGGAGACCGTTTGAGATCACTTTAAAACTTGTATAACACTCTCTCGATTCAGCATTGTTGATACGTTTTAGTAATCATCCAAGGCACATAATCTAACATGATCAATTTGGCATGCGTGTGGGCCAGGTGGCAATGTCTGTCTGAGACAAGAGACAATAGACAATAGACAATAGGTGCAGGAGTAGGCCATTCAGCCCTTCGAGCCTGCACCGCCATTCAACATGATCATGGCTGATCATTCCTAATCAGTATCGTGTTCCTGCCTTATCTCCATAACCCTTGATTCCACTATCTTTGAGAGCTCTATCCAACTCTTTCTTAAATGAATCCAGAGACTGGGTCTCCACTGCCCTCTGGGGAAGAGCATTCCACACAGCCACCACTCTCTGGGTGAAGAAGTTTCTCCCCATCTCTGTCCTAAATGGTGTACACCGTATGGTTAAGCTGTGTCCTCTGGTTCGGCACTCACCCATCAGCGGAAACATGTTTCCTGCTGCCAGAGTCTAATCCTTTCATAATCTTATACGTCTCAATCAGATGCCCTCTCAGTTTTCTAAACTCAACGGTATACAAGCCCAGTCGCTTCAGTCTTTCAGTGTAAGGTAATCCCGCCATTCCAGGAATTGACCTCGTGAACCTACGCTTCACTCCCTCAATAGCCAGAAATGTCTTTCCCAAACTTGGAGACCAGAACTGCACGCACTACTCCAGGTGTGGTCTTACCAGGGCCCTGTACAGCTGCAGAAGCACCTCTTTGCTTCTATACTCAATTCCTCTTGCTATGAAGGCCAGCATGCTATTAGGCTTCTTTACTACCTGCTGTACCTGCATGCTTGCCTTTATTGACTGGTGGACAAGAACACCCAGATCTCTATATACTGGCCGTTTTCCTAAATTGATTCCATTGAGGTAGTAATCTGCCATCCTGTTCTTGCCACCAAAGTGGATAACCATACATTTATCCACATTAAACTGCATCTGCCATGCATCTGCCCACTCACCTAACTTGTCCAGGTCACCCTGTAATCTCCTAACATCCTCATCACATTTCACCCTGCCACCCAGCTTTGTATCATCAGCAAATTTGCTAATGTTATTGCTGATACCATCTTCTATATCATTAACATATATTGTAAAAAGCTGCAGTCCCAGCACGGATCCCTGCGGTACCCTACTGGTCACTGCCTGCCATTCCGAAATGGAGCCGTTTATCACTACCCTTTGTTTCCTATCAGCCAACCAATTTTCAATTCAATCTAGTTCTTTGCCCCCAATACCATGCGCCCTAATTTTACTTACTAACCTCCTGTGTGGGACGTTATCAAAAGCTTTCTGAAAGTCCAGGTACACTACATCTACTGGATCTGAGGTTGAGTCTGCTTTAGTGGAAAGCCTTTTTCTTGTATGTTTTCACTTTTCTTTTGCAGTCTCTTAACCTCGGTCAAATCTGATTGCAAATTGAAGTAATTCGATGTTTTATTTCT
>NW_025192559.1:0-3728 GCF_004010195.1 Chiloscyllium plagiosum
GGTTCAGAGGGCGTTTCAGGCAAAATGTTTTCACTCAGAGGGTGGTGGGATTCTGGAATGCATTGCCTGCAACCTTACTAGATGCAGGAAGCCTCACAGGCTTTATAAAGTATTTGGATGAACACATGCAGTGTCATGAGATCAAAGCCTCTTTGCTTAGTACGGGAAAGTGAAACTTGTGATTAAGTATGAGGGATCTCAGGAAAACGTATGAAATTTTAGCAAAGACGAGACACAGTAAATGCAAGAAAGATGTTCCTGATGACAGGAGTCAAGAACCAAGGGGTCACTGGATAAGGATATGGGGTAGGTCATTTAGGACAGAGATGAAGGAGAAATTCATTTCCTCACAGAAAGCATAAGGAATACATTACTACACGTGGCACAGTGGCTCAGTGGTTAGCACTGCTGCCTCACAGGGCCAGGGACCCGGGTTCAAGTCCCATCTTGGGCAACTATCTGTGTGGAGTTTGCACATTCTCCCCGTGTCGGGGTGGGGTTCCTCCAGGTGACCCGATTTCCTCCCACAGTCCAAAGATGTGCAGGTCAGGTGAATTGGCCATGCTAAGCTTCCCTAAGTGTTAGGTGCATTAGTCAGGGGTAAATGTAGGGGAATGGGTTTGGGTGGGATGTTCTTCGGAGGGTCAGTATGGACTTGTTGGGTTGAAGGGCCTGTTTCCACACTGTAAGGAATCTAAAAAGAAAACAGTCGAGGCCAAAACGTTGAATACTTTAAGAAGGAGTTAGATAGAGTTCTTCAGACTAAAGGTGTCAAAGAGTATAGTAAGAAAACCAGAACAAGGTCCTGAGTTGGACAATCAGTAACGATCACATTGACAGGTGAAACATGCTTTAAGGGCCGAATGGCCTCCTCCAGCTCCTATTTTCTGTGTTAACAAATGCCTTCTGGAAATATAAGCTCAATGTATCCACATGTTGTCCTTTATCTGCAGTACATTTCATTTTCACAAAGTGACCTGCTATAACTTCTTCAATATTAATTTCTAGCATTTTCACTCTGATAGATAAACAAACTGACCTGTTGTTTTCTACTTTCTGCCTTCTTCCCTTTTTGAATAAATGACTTACATTCACTATTTTTGAAAGGATTGGGACATCCCCTGAACCTTGAGAACTTTGGGAATTTAAAGCAATTGGTCAACTTTCCCAGCAGCGACACCTTAAAGACCCAAGTTACCCTCCAACAGGGACCCGGGAAGTTGCCAGCCCACAGCTTCAATGATTAACTCAGTGTCATTTCTCTGGGGATTGTAATTTTCTTGCAGATGCAAAAATTATTTGAATTCATCTGCCATTTCCATTATTAATTCTGCAGACTGACTCATATTGTATTTGTTTCTAAAGTCTTCATAGAAATACATATTTCGACATGATTTTCTCTGGTACATTAATTTTTCCCTCTTTGTACACCTTGGAGCCATTGTTTCCTGTGCCTTTTATATTCTGTTCAATCTTCAGACCTGTTCCTTTGCTTTGTGTAATTATTTCCTTTTGCTTTCATTTCAATACCTCATTTCTTTTTGCGTTTCCCTCCAAATGCTGGGTCCTGTCCCTTGCAATTTCTCTTTCTCATTGGAATATTTATCCCCCTTAGTATCTGCCACTATATCCATTGGTCATTCCCTTCACCTCATTTATCAGTTCAATTCAACTAGTTCTGCTTTCATTCTCTCATAATTATCCTTATTTTAGTTTAACGTAACAGTCTTGGATCCATGTTTCCTCCCTAAAACTGTAAAATTCAGTCATATTAGTATCATTGCTACCTCGGGGTATCTTTGTTTTCATTTTATTAATTAATCTTATCTTATTGCAGGATAACAAGTCTTGAAGGGTCTGATATACTTTTGGCTCCAGAATGTGCTGTTTGTAAAAAATGATTCCAAACATATTCGAAGTGCTCCTCATCTAGACTACCTTTACCCATCTACATTTACCTGGGTTTCTCCATTTGGAAATTCCATGTCATTGCTTGTGGGTTTTGTGGGTCATTGTGTGGCTGATGAGCATAATCCTGCAACCGCTAGTCCTTCCACACTTTTGGAATTTATCCTTGGCCATGGGGTCACTGGTATTCCTTTTTCTGGTTCCCTTTCCATACTTCCTCTTTTAAAAGGAAGGTATTTTAAAAGAATTATATCCCTTCATACAAGAGCTGTATTCAAGTTGGTTGAAAATATCTTGTGCATGAATCACTGTGGAGGACTTGTTTTGCAGTTGCATTTTGTCTTGTTCCTGTTTTTGCTACCAAAGTGGATGATCTCATACTTAACCACATTATACTTCAACTACAATATATTTGCATACTCACTGAACTAATCCAAATTGCACTAAAGTATCTGTATCCTCTTCAAAGTTTACCCTCTCGCCCAACTCGGAGTATTTAATATTATTCATTCCCAGGTTGCGATTTTGTTTTTTAAGTGAGTAACATATGGATTTTCTGTGTCTCTGTAAGGTTAATAATTGGCTTAGTATTGCTGTAGCCATGGTGATTTCTTCAGAGAATAGTTTTTGGGGACAAGCTTTTGAATTGATGGATTTTTGCCCAGGAAGATAAATAATGGACCCTCAAGGTTTGTTAGAACTTTCTGGAACTTGTTTTTTTTTAAGCTTCAGGGATACAGCTATAATTTGGAGGACGAGTCTTTATCCTTAGTTTTACTCTTGGTTTGTGCAGTCTTATGAAATTCTTGGATGAATATGGTACCTGTGAAGGGAAGAACATCGTGATTTATTTTATATTCAAGTGAAGAGTTAATGTTAATCACAGTTCAGGAATGTTGGGACAAAACCCTGAAGAGGTTACTTGAAACTCAGTGCATTTGAACTCAACTGTATCCTAGTTCAAGTAAAAACCTACATGTTAACCAATAAGTTAAAATTACAAGTGGCTTATATCTACTGAAGTGATAGAAACGGGGATCCTGGTGGAAGTATTGCACAAGTAGTGTTTTTGGTTACTAAATGACGTGTGATTTTAGTCATTGTACCAGTGAAAAGCTTTGGGTACGATGAAAAAGCTTTTCATTGAATTTAATTTGTAAAAGAGTGTTTTGGCATAAATGGAATTATACTTGTAGCATTCTTTTTAAAAATCTTTGGGTTTGTGTCAGAAGTAGACAGTTTTGTTTATTTTATTTTGTCATTTTGATTCTGAATAAACTTGTGTTTTATTATTAAAGCAATATTTGCAGCATTATGTGCTTATCTTTCACAGAGAGAACGTTTCTTTGTAAACCAAGAATAATCTAAATATGATCTCGCAAGCCAGGTTCCAACCCCTGGGATCTGATTTGTCAGTAATAATATCAGCTGGGATTATAACAATATTAATACATTTCTATCTTAATTTGTCTCTGCTCTTCTACTGAACACATCTTCCTACATTTGACGCCTCACCCCAGTAATTATTTCAAAACAGTGCAATCTGACTTGGTCAATTACTGATCTTGGACTGAGCTATGTCGGATATTCTTGAGTCAAGGTTTTAGGTACCACTTAAGATTCTGGCGATCTTTGTGTCTGACTGTAAGATATGTATATATTGTTGATAAGGGACAGCTTCATTTGAGACACTTCCAGTTGTGGAGAGAATGTAACAGATTTGTTCATCACTTATCAAAATATTTACTGATCATTTTTGTCTCTTTCAGGTATTCACAGCCAAATCAAGCACACTACACCTTTGAAAAGGGAGGGTAATT
>NW_025192560.1:0-3728 GCF_004010195.1 Chiloscyllium plagiosum
TCATTGATTTTTATCATTTATATAAATGATTTGAATGTGAACACAGGAAGTATTATTGGTTTGTTTGCAGATGATGCCAAAATTGTAGGTGTTGCAGACAGCAACGAAGGTTATCTCAGAGTACTACAGGATCTTGGCAAGATGGGCCAGTGGACGAAGAGTGGCAAATAGAGGTCAATTTAAATAATCGGAGATGCTGTATTTTGGAAAGGCAAATCAGGCAGGGCGTATGCACTTAACGGTAAGGTCCTCGGGAGTGTTGCTAAACAAAGAGACCTTGGAGGGCAGGTTCATAGTTCCTTGAAAGTGGAGTTGCAGGTAGATAGGATCGTGAAGAAGGCATTTAGTATGCTTTTCTTTATTGGTAAGAGCAGTGAGTATAGGAGTTGGGAAGTCATGTTGTACAGGACATTGGCTAGGCCACTTTTGGAAGATTTTGTGCAATTCAGGTCTCCCTTCCTCAAGGAAGGATGTTGTGAAATGTGAAATGGTGTAGAAATGATTTACAAGGATGTTGCCAGGTTGGAGGGTTTGAGTTATAGGGAGAGGCTGAATAGGCTGGGGCTGTTTTCCCTGGAGTGTCGAAGGCTGAGGGGTGACCTCTTAGAGGTTTATAAAATCATGAGAGGCATGGATCAGGTAAATAGACAAGGCCTTTTCGCTGGGGTAGGGAAGCCCAGAACTAGAGAGCATAGGTTTAGGGTGAGAGGGGAAAGATATAATGGACGCCTAAAGGGGCAACATTTTCATGCAAAGGGGGGGTACATGGATGGAATAAGCTGCCAGAGGAAGTGGTGGAGGCTGATATGGTTACAACATTTAAAATTCATCTGGACATGTGTATGAATAGGAAGGGTTTAGAGGGATATGGGCCATGTACAAGCAAAAGGCACTAGATATAGATGAATTGGATGGAATGGTCTATTTCTATGCTGTACATCCCTATCACTATGACTCATCTAAAAGCTGCAATTTTGACTTCCCGCTTCCTGATTAATCTTAAATCTTCCCAATTCTGACAAAACTCAGCAGGTCGGGGCATATATGTGGGAGAGAAAACAGCGTTAACCTTTCGAGTCCCCTTCTTCAGAACAGGAACATTGAATAGGGAACTGGACCGATTCCTGAAGAAGCAGGGAATAGAGGGATATGGAGTGTGTGGAGGCAGAAGGGTTTTAGTTCAGAAAGGTTTCATGCATCAATACAGGCTCGATGGGCCGAAGGGCCTGTTCCAGTAATGTACTGTTCTCTGCGGTTCTTTGTTTTATATGAGTAACTTGTGCTTTGTGAAAGAGGACAATGATTGAAGTATGATTACTGTTTAGAGGCCTTTTTGTAATGGAATTCTGTGTTTATTCACAGGTCAGCCTTTTGAAACTGCACAGATTATGTATTTGGCTGTGAGCAATATCGTCTGTTCCATCATATTTGGAGACCGTTTTGATTATAACAATGAAGTATTTATCCACCTAACAAACATGGTTAATGAGAACACGAGACTGTTGGGAACAGCTCCAATACATGTAATTGTCGTTTTGTGGTATTGTACTCAGGCTGAGTGTTGAGGTCATTTGCAATTTGGTGTGTGTGACGTCCACATTCCTGAGGAAGGGCCTGTGCCCGAAACGTCGAATCTCCTGTTCCCTGGATGCTGCCTGACCTGCTGTGCTGTTCCAGCAATAAAGTTTCAACTTTCACATCTGACTTGTTACAGGTTGAAGAATCGTGTTAACATTCTGTCTCAGTCATAAATGCTGATATGTGAGACAGGCTTACGTGGGCTAAATTGGAAAACTTTTGGTCAGAAAATAAACGTGGAAATCTATTTTAAAATAAAGCAAAGAACTGCTGGCAATCAGAAAATGGTTGGGAAGTTGCTGGAAAGACCCAGGAGGTCTGGTAGCCTCTGTGGAGAGAAAGTTTCAGGTCCAATGGCCCTCTTTCAGCACTGACAAAATTAACCTGGCCTGGCTCTGAACGTGTTGTCACCGTAATGAGTTTTCTGAACTCATTTAGAATGAAGTGAGGCATTTTATAGAATCACAGAAAGATTCCCCGAAGTGGAATCATTCTCCCAGACTCTTGATATGGAGAGGGAGTGGGTGGGGTCGGGGTGTGGTGGGGGGGAGGTGGGGTAATGCTTTCAAGAGATGTGATTCCCTCAGCTTCCCACATGAAGGAAAATGATGCAAGTGACATCAACCTGGGGGAGCCGGGTTCAAATCCTGCTGTGGTGGATGGCGGAATTTCAATTCGCTTTAACAATACAAATCTGGATTTAAGAGTATAATGATGAATATAATTGGCAAGAAAAGCCCAGCTGGTCCACTAATTTGGAGGAAATCTGCTGTCCTTACTTGGTCTGACCTGTATCTGAGTTTTGGAATCCATATGTAACAGATGATAGCTGATAGGTCACCCATTCTGGATGAGAGCTAAAGCATTCAAACTAAAGCTGTAAATTTGGAGGGTTTATGGGTTGGGGTAGGGGCACTGAGGAGAGGAGAGGAAGTGAGGTGTTGCCATGATAATCTCCTATCTCCCATGAAGCATCACTGAATGTAAGTAGTTGCTGCACTGACCGTGGACGAGCGATCACTGGATCCTCCAAAGGCCTGATCCTTATGTTCTTGTTCCAATCCAGCTGTTCAACTCTTTCCCATCTCTGGGATTTCTGATTCCGAGCCGCAGGAAGATTATTCAAAATCTCGTGAAGGTGCACGAAATAATTGAAGATTTCTTCAAAGCTGCCAAAGAGACGTTGAGCGAGAACAGCATCCAGACACTCAGCGAGGCCTTAATTCTGAGGCATCAGCAGGTACAGTGACACATCTCTTCAGCACTAAGGGGAATCTCTCCAGATTTCAGACTCCACACCAGGACTTTGTGGGTTTTGATGGAGGAAGATTCTGTGTCAAACATCTGTTAAAATGTCGCTCAGTGCTGCCCCTCGTTTCTGGATACAACCACGAATGTGTAACTTCAAGCGCTCACTGTATCTGATTATTTATCTCATCGTTTTGCTCATGACATCACGTGGATGCTCAATGTGTCCAGAATATAGCATTGATGGTGTGTGAGCTTCAATCTTGCAACAGTCAACACAGAAAGTCTCATGAGTAATTTAACTGAGGAGAGGTCTTTCCTAATTTTACACATTATTTTCCCCGAACACTGCCCTTGAAATTACACCTGGATCTGTTGTTCAGTGCTTTGGAACCACACTATTCTCATTTTGACTGGGAAATCAATCTCTTTAATGAATTTAAACCCCACATTCATTAAGTCCTGCCCCTTCATCTCTGCTTAGCTGCCAAAGTGAATTGAAACCTAATGGTGAACTCAGACAGGAAAGGCAACTTTCCTTCAGAGAATTGGAGGGTGATACAGCAAAGGGGAAGGTCGCTCGGCCCATCATATCGATAGCTGCTCCCTGGTAGAGCTATCCCACTCCCCTATTCTTTCTCCACTGCCTTGTCACTTATTTCCCTTCAAGTATATCCCCGACTCTCGTGTGAATGTAGCTTTGTGTCTGTGCCAGGAATTCCAGTCACTCAGCATCGCATTACAGTAGAGTGCCCCTTGTTGCCCCCTCCTACTGGACTTGCCACCCTGCTCCTGCAATCAGTCTCTCCTTACTTATCCAGTCAAACCCATTCATGATTTCCAACAGTTCTATCGAATCTCCCCTTGACCTTCTCCCCTTCAGTAAATCTGCCCTGCACCCA
>NW_025192561.1:0-3728 GCF_004010195.1 Chiloscyllium plagiosum
TCTGTGAGGGAATTAGTGCGTTTGTTGCCAGTATATTCGGACAGTTGTGACATTAAGTCTTGCAATAAAATTAAATATTCTGTCCATCTGGCAGATTAGATTCTTCTGTTCCCAGGACGGTTAAAACAATCTTTCAGTTCTCTCTCAGCATTTTCCAGCTTGCTTCATGTACACAGTTAATGTGCACTAACTCTTGAACTTAGCCCACATTTACATCGATGACTATTGTGCATTTGATTCTATTCTGTTTATTGGCGCTGAGACTAACTAATGCTAAACATGTTACTTGGCCATCTTTCTCCACTTTTAATCATGAATTTACAAAACCAACTGAACCAGAACATGGGTTGATGGTTTTGAATCTATTCAATTCATTAAAGATGGAATGCAATTGAAGTGACTGCACAATTTTGCCTAGTGACTTATGTATTTCATGACTTTCAGCCAAATCTCTTTTCAGAAATGTGGTTAGTCACTGTTCCTTTTCCAGCTGTGATTCTGCCCAAAATGTCCTGTGACCCTTACTATTAATGATAATGTTTGAAGGATTTCACATGTTTCCCAAACCATCAGTATATAAACCTGCAATAGAGACATGTCTGATGCTGATTAGTTCCTATTGCGACTGAACTGAAACCAGTTGTTCAGTGTGGCGTGACTCACCTGTTATTGGCAAAGTGGAGGTCTGTGTACTTGTTGGTTCTGATGTATCTGCTGGTGGAGTGGTGGATGTGGAGGTTGTTATTGTAGTTGTTGATGGGACAGATGTTGAAGATGATTCAGTTGGACCAGTTGTTGAAACACTTGATATTCCTGTGCAATACAAAGCACAATTTAGATTTTTAGTACAACATTGACTTAACCATAAGCGCCCCATGCAATGGGATCATGCCACATTTGCAGCAGAATTTGTTATGTATGAAAGTTCCTCCGAAACATGTGAAGTTCATTTGTAGCTGGCGCATTCGGAGAGATTGTATGTGTAGTTTTCACTTAAAACAAATTATTGTGTCAGTTCCTGGGATGTACTCACCAATCTTTCAGTTCCCTCTGGGTTTCTCCCACATTGTTCCATATGCAGAATTAATGTGCATTAACACTTCAATTTGACCCAGCAATGACTATCAGGCATTTGAGATAAAACGCATCCATTGTATAATGTTGCTGTCCTCTTTATTGGGACTACGGCTGACTTTGGTCAAGAATGTTCCATGGCCATCATTCTCCACTTTGAATCACTACTTAACCAGAACATGGACTGATGTCATTGAATCTATTCAAGTCATTACAGATGGGACCAGTTGTTGTGACAACATGATTTTGTGAACTGACACAGATCAAAGTTTTGAGATGTATTTCAAGAGTGCATTATAATAAAATGTCTTTTTAAAAATTACGTAAGTAAGTTTTGGATTTCAGCTGTCACTCTGAGGTAACAAATCATATTCCCATAAGTTTGCATACCTGTTGGTTCTGATGTACTTGTTGTTGGAAATGTGGATGTGGAGGTTGGTGTTGTAGTTGTTGATTGTACAGATACTGTCGATGATTCAGTAGGAGTAGATGTAGAAACACTTGATGTACCTGAGCAATAAAATTAAAAAATTAATCTTGATTCCCAACATAAACTAATTCCTAATTTTGTCATGAGATGTCAGCAATTTAAATTCTCAGCCGAACTTGTTATGCCTGATAGACACTCTGTGAAACAGTTTGTGCATTCACAGCTGTCACATTCTGACAATTTTGATGTTAATTGTTTGAAGGATTTGAAATAATTTTGAGTTTTCAGGATACAGTTACTGCTCCAGAACAAAGTCTGGTGTTTATTAGTTCTTGTTTTTATCGACAAGGAAAGAGTGGTTCAGTTTGGTGTGGACTCACCTGTTATTGGCGTAGTAGAGGTCTGTGTACTTGTTGGTTCTGATGTATCAGCTGGTGGAGTTGTGGATATGGAGGTTGTTATTGTAGTTGTTGATGGTACAGATGTTGAAGATGATTCAGTCGGAGCAGTTGTTGAAACACTTGATGTTCCTGTGCAATACAAAGTTGAGCTTTTTAGAGCAACATTGACTGAATCATAACTGGAGGAGAAAGTGAGGTCTGCAGATGCTGGAGATCAAAGTTGAAACTTTATTGCTGGAACAGCACAGCAGGTCAGGCAGCATCCAGGGAACAGGAGATTCGACGTTTCGGGCACAGGCCCTTCTTCAGGAAGAAGGCCCTTTCCTGAAGAAGGGCCTGTGCCCGAAACGTCGAATCTCCTGTACCCTGGATGCTGCCTGACCTGCTGTGCTGTTCCAGCAATAAAGTTTCAACCTGAATCATAACTGCCCCATGCAATGTGATCATGCTACTTTTGCAGTGGAATTTGTTATGTATGACATTCAGTCCATGAAAAGTGAAGTTTATTTGTAGCTGTTGCATTCGGAGAATTTGTGTGTAAAGTTTTAACAAGAAAACAAATGATTTTGGTGATAAATGTTCCATGGCCATCATTCTCCACTTTGAATCACTCATTTAGAAAACCAATTTAGCCAGAACATGGACTGATGTCATTGAATGTATTCAAGTCGTTAAAGGTGGCACCAGTTGTTATGACAACACGATGTTGTCCACTGACTCAGATCAGCATTTTGACATGTATTTTAAGAATACGTCATGACTTATAGCAAAATCTCTTTTAAAAAATAAAGGAGGTAACTGCTACTTTTCCAGCTGTGATTCTGAAGCAACTCGTCAAATTACCGAAAGTCTGCATACCTGTTGGTTCTGATGTACTTGTTGGTGGATTTGAGGATGTGGAGGTTGGTGTTGTAGTTGTTGATTGTACAGATACTGAAGATGATTCTGTAGAAGTCGATGTAGAAACACTTGATGTACCTGTGCAATAAAAATCAAAATGTAGTCTTCATTCCCAACATACACTGATTCTTAATTATGCCCTGTAGTCTCAGCAATTTAAATTCTGAGCCAAATTTGTTATGCCTGATAGCCACTCTGTGAAAGAGTTCGCGCAAACATAGCTAGCACACTCAGACAGTTTCAAAGTTAATGCTTGAATGATTTGAAATATTTTTGAATTTTCAGAATACAGTTGCTCCTGCAGACCAAAGTCTGATGTTTATTAGTTCTTGTTGGTTTTGAGATGGAAAGAGTGGTTTAGTTTGGGGTTGACTCACATCTTATTGATGGACTGAAAGTCTGCATACCTGTTGGTACTGATATACTTGGTGGATTTGTAGACGTGGAGGTTGGTATGGTATTTGTTGATTGTAGAGATACTGAGGATGATTCAGTAGGAATAGATGTGGAAACACTTGATGTGTCTGTGCAATAAAAAACAAATTTAGACTTTATTTCCAACATAACCTGACTCTTAACTGAGCTATGTCACGTCAACAAGTGAATTTCTGAACCAAATTTGTAATGCCTGAGAGCCATTTGTGAGGACATTAATGCATTTGTTGCCGGTACATTCGGACAGTTGTGACATTAAGTCTTTCAATAAAATAAAATATTCTGTCCATCTAGCAGATTAGATTCTTCTGTTCCCACAGCATGCAAAACAATCATTCAGTTCTCTCACAGGATTTTCCAGTTTCATATGCACAGTTAATGTGCAGTAACTCTTAAATTTAGGCCACATTTACAACAATGACTATTTTGCATTTAAGATTAAATGCATCTATAAGTTTGTACTCTATTCTGTTTATTGGGGCTGTGAC
>NW_025192562.1:0-3728 GCF_004010195.1 Chiloscyllium plagiosum
CACGTGCAGGTTTGTTTATTGAAATTGGAGACCAGTGTCCAATGGCGTGCCACAAGGATGAATAGTTTATACACTGCCATTTATTAATCGACTGGGACAAGATTTATGTGTTGAGTCTGTGGAATGACCTCTTAGAGTGTTATGCCATCATAAGCGGGATAAATAAATAAATTTGTCAACAGCTTTTTCCCAGTGTGGGAAGGTCAAGAATTACAAGACAAAGATTTGAGGAGGGGGGGGGGGGGGGGGGTAAGATTTAAAAATGGGAAATGAGGAGCAACTTTTTTACACATCAGGTGTTGTACGTGTAGAGTGACCAACCATAAGAGGGTGTGGAAGCAGGTTAGATTACACAGTTTAAAAGGCATTTCGATGTGTACATGCATAGAAAGCTTTCAGACATGTATGGGCAATGTGCTGACAAACGGGACGAGATTAATTTCTGATATCTAGTCGGCATGTACAACCTCGACCGAAGAGTTCTTTTTTGCTGTGCTGTACATCTCTGAGGCACTATTCTCTCCTGAGTGTGTAACAAATGAACAGGAAGAAATCATTCAGCATCAGAAATCTGTCAGTCAGCTTGCTTGGTGAATTACTGAGAGTAAAATACAAAAATACAACATTTAGATTTTGAAGATGTGTTACAAAAGCAGGGGAAAGGTTTTCATCAACAGAAGCTGTGAGGAATGTGAAGAGACCAATTAGTTCATGAATTCCACTCGAAAGGAGCAGCAGGATAGCACAAAGCTGATGGAGCCCGTTATTCAGGAGAAGCAGGAGAGCGAACAGGTATTGGAGCATTTTACTCACGAACAGGAGGAGGACATCTATTTTCACAAGCATTGGGCAGAGGAACAGGAGGCAGCCATTCATCTGCCCAAGACTAGGAGACAGGAACAGGAGGCAGTCATTCAACGGCTCGAGGTTGGGATAATGGAACAGAAGGGAGTCATGCAACTTCTCGACACGGGGACAAAGGACAGCAGGCAATCATTCAAATGCTCGGGACTAGTACAAATGAACAAGAGGCATTCATTCAACTGCTCGACACTGGGACACAGGGACAGGAGGCTGTCATTCATCTACTGGAGACTGGTACACGGGGACAGGAGGCAATCCCTCAACTGTTCGAAACTGGTACACAGGAACAGAAAGCAGTGATTCAGCTGCACCAAACTGGGTTACAGGGACAGGAAGCAGTCATTCAAATGTTTGAGTGTGGGGCACCCGGAAATCTCGAAGTCAATGAGGCCCCAGGATACCGATACACAGGAAGGGAAATCCAGGGAGTAGTTTCATGATTAATGCTCGGCCCTAAAGGAGTGTAGTGGAGCAGACATACCTTGCATATCAGGTGCATGGTTCTTCGAAAGTGGTGTTGCAGATACACAGGGCAGTGAAAAAGGTTTTTGGCACACTGGCCATCATCAGGACATTGAGTATAGAAGTTGGGATGTTTTGTTGCAGATGCACAGGACGTTGGTAAGGCCTCAGTTGCTCAGGGGAATCTTCGACTTATTGAGCTGAATCTAATAATAATTTAGCTCAGTGACATTTTCACTGAGTTTGACAGAGGAATTGCCTGCATCAAGCTGAGCTAGTTTCCTGGTGCTACCATATTGAACTCACCTCATTAACTGTCTACCCCACCCCATAGTGTTCCTAAATTCAATGCCAGCTGCATCTCTACCCATCATGCTGGAGGTACTCACCATTACCCAGATGGCGCTGGTCTTTCTGTGATTCCAGGCACAGGTATGATCTTTAAAAGACCAATGAGCACACCGTTGAGATTTCTCAGTTCAGAGCTGCCCTGCACAGTTTACCCCGAGGATGGTAGATAAGGGGCAATTACACCACTGTTTGTCGACAGGGGTGTGGAGGGCCTGTGGATTGGTTAGTATAGAGGGGACAATTCGCTTACTGGGGGGGAGTGCGGGCAAACTACCAGACCTATCAGACCCATGGTCTGAGCTCACAACGCAGCTCAGTGCAGTATCTGCGGTCTGAATATATGTCCAGCAATACACGACAAGAATCAGAAAACTTCTCCACTCTGTCAGGATAAGTGTCACTATATTCGCTCTGCTCTCTCTAACTCACAGCATGTCTGTCATCGCGCTTAACCCCGAACAAGACCCATGCTCACTGTTGCAGGCAGAACCACTCTCACTGCTGCTGACAGGATGTCCCCTCTCTCTGTCTTGCTTCTGTAATACCCCCTAAACTGTTAGAGAATGTTGTGAAGGGTCCCGATGAGGGAATGCCCCAAATAATATTCCAATTAATTCCCAGTTTCAGGAAAATGGCAGTGCCCCAGTGTGGAAACATAAGAGGGAGGAGCAGATATGTATGTTTTTAAAATCACTTGCACTTCAAATCCAACGTGAGTCCATACAGCCATTCAATTGTGGTTTAGCATTTAATTCGATCACGGCTGATCTGTATGTTTTCTCAGCTCCATTTACGGGAACTTTCATTCGTTCCACCCCCTGTGTTCCTGTCACTGACCAGTTGACACTCAGGCACCTTTACCAAGGTGTTCATCGAGGATGTGTTCGGGAGGCATTTCCCAAGAGGACTGAATCTCCAATATATTCGATCAGGTTTATCCTTTCAAGTAATAGTAAGCATGCTTTACACAGACCAATCAAAAATCAAAACGTGTTTTAGAGTTTTCGAAATCCAATCGCAGTTAGTAATCGTCCTTCGGGACTCTCTATCAATGTTAACATTTTAATTTTTAAAATGTTTTTTATTGAGAAAGATATTTATTAATTTTATAATAAACCAATAACAACACAACTCGAAAACTGTACAAATTGAGCAGCATTATACCAATGGGCATGTACATACAAAGCAGCAAGGTAAACACAGCCAACGGATAGAAGAAAAACAAAAATAAATAAAAGTGATAAATAAATAATGGAGCTCAACAGAACGACATGACAGCTCCAGTTCTTCGAGGGCTTTACATAGTGTACATTCATACGTTCGTAATTCTTCCTATCTGTATAATAAATTCATTAGAAAAGACCGTCATGGCCATACAAAAGCCCTTATTAGAGTGGAAGATAAGCCTGTATCGACTTGCGAGGAAGTCCAAAGTGATATGCTCCATGACCAGCTTATCCAACCTAACAGATCAGGAGAGTTTTCAGACACCTAACAGAACATAATATTTTTTCGACCACAGAAAGTAATGATGCTATCTTTTTTTCTCCCCAATGTACATCTGCAGAATGTACCCTGGACAGGCACTGGAAAGGACAAACCGGGTCCTTCTCCAATTCGATCCCCAAGAACCCCTCCATCACACCGAAAACTGCCCTCCAATGTATATGAATAAGAGTGTCCGTAGTCATTCTGTATTTAGGACATGTTGACGATAACCCCACTTTGAAGTGTGAGAGCCACTCTTGGCCAGATAGAATCGATGAAGCAGCTTTGTCTGCATGACATGGGTCCTATTTCATATTAAAATACTTTTTGTATTTTTACAGATATCCTTCCAGGTCTCCCAAGAGATCTGAACACCAACTCGCTTTCCTTGACAACACAAAGCCATACAGGCTCGCCTGACAGTCCACTCTCCAACTAATGATATATTGGACTGGCTGAGAGTGTGATCTAAGCATTAAGCACCCTCTTCTCTGTAAAGGATCTGTCAGGATCCATTAATGGTGTTGTTTTTTTTTGAAGAAAATCTCAGATGTGCAAAAAAG
>NW_025192563.1:0-1828 GCF_004010195.1 Chiloscyllium plagiosum
CCCCCCCCCGCTCTCTCAGGGAGATGTCTGTACACTGACGAGTGTCTCTCTGTCCCCCCTCTCTCTCAGGGAGTTATCTGTACACTGATTGGTGTCTCTCAGTCTCCCCTCTCTCTCTCAGGGAGATATATGTACACTGACTGGTGTCTCTTAGTCCCCCCTCTCTCTCTCTGAGTGAAGCTTCTGTGCACTGACTGGTGTCTATCAGTCCCCTCTGTCTCTATCACGAAATATCTGTACACTGACTGGCGTCTCGCAGGCACCTCTCTCTTTCAGCGAAATATCTGTAGACTAACTGGTGTCTCTCAGTTCCCTCACTCTCAGGGAACACAGACTGATGCCTCTCATCCTCCGTCTCTCTCGTGGAGATATCTGTACACTGACTGGTGTCTCTCAGTCCTCTCTCTCTCTCTCTCTCTCTCTCTCAGGGAGATATCTGTACACTGACTAGTGTCTCTCAGTCCCCCCTCTCTCTCTCTCAGAGAGATATCTGTACACTGACTGGTGTCTCATAGGCCCCTCTCTCTTTCAGCGAAGCATCTGGAGACTAACTGGTGTCTCTCATTTCCCTCACTCTCAGGGAAAACTGACTGATGCCTCTCAGTCCTCCGTCTCTCTCGTTGAGATATCTGGACACGGACAGGTGTCTGTCACTCACCTCTCACTATCTCTCAGAAAGATATCAGCACACCGACATGTGTCTCTCACTGTCCCCTCTCTCAGAGAGATATCTAAACACGAACTGGACTCTCTCATTTCCCTCTCTATCTCTCTGTCTCTCAGGGAGATAACTATACACTGACCAATGTCTCGCTGTTCAACCTCTCTCTCTCTCTCTCTCTCTCTCTCTCTCTCGGAGCGATAACTGTGCACTGACTGGTGTCTCTCAGTGTACAGACGTTTCACTGTGAGTGAGAGATGGGACTAAAAGACTCGAGTCAGAGCACATATATCTCCTTGAGCGAGAGAGACAGAAAATGAGAGACACACGCCAGGTGCAGATAACTCCCTGAGAGCCAGAGTGAAAGAGAGAGGGGCAACTGATCGACACCAGTGACTATACAGATATCTCCCGTAAGGAGTGAGGGGGAATGAAAGACCCCAGTCAGTGTACAAATATCTCCCTGAGAGAGTGAGAGTGGAACCTGACAGACACAAGTCAGTGTACATGTATCTCCCGAGAGAGAGTGGGACTGAGAGACACTAATGAGTGCACAGATTTCTCACTGAGAGTATGATAGGAGACTGAGAGACAACAGTCAGTGTACAGTAATCTCCCTGAGGGAGAGACGGGTCTGAGAGACACCAGACAGTGAACACATATTTCCCTGATAGAGAGGGGGGACTGAGATTCACCAGTCGGTGTGCATACATCTCCCAGAGAGAGAGAGAGAGAAGTTGGGGAGGCTCTGAGATTCCCCAGTCAGTGTACACGTATCTCCATAAGAGAGAGTCTGTGGACAGGTATCTCCCTGATAGAGACAGGGGCTATGAGACACGGTGGCATAGTGGTTAGCACTGCTGCCTCGCAGTGCCAGAGACCAGGGTTCAATTCCCGACTCAGGCGACTGACAGTGTGGAGTTTGCACGGTCTCCCCGTGTCTGCGTGGGTTTCCTCCGGGTGCTCCGGTTTCCTCCCACAGTCCAAAGATGTGCAGGTCTGGTGAATTGGCCATGCTCAATTGCCCGTAGTGTTAGGTAAGGGGTAAATGTAGGGGTATGGGTGGGTTGCGCTTCGGCGGGGCGGTGTGGACTTGTTGGGCCGAAGGGCCTGTTTCCACACTGTAATCTAATCTAATCTAATCTACCAGTCAGTGTACAGAAACCA
>NW_025192563.1:2341-3729 GCF_004010195.1 Chiloscyllium plagiosum
AGAGAGAGAGAGAGGGGACTGAGAGACACCAGTCAGTGTTCAGATATCTCCCTGAGAGAGAGAGAGGGGCCTGAGAGACACCAGTCAGTGTACAGATATCTCCCCGAGATAGAGGGGACTGAGAGACACCAGTCAGTGTACAAACGACTTCTTGAAAGATAGTGAGAGGAGAGTGAGAGATACCCGTCGGTGTACAGAAGTCACACTGAGGTAGAGAGCCTGGAGTCTGGGTAAACAGTCACTGTAAAGACATCTCACTGACAGAGAAAGAGGGTGGACTGAGAGGCATCAGTGTGCAGATAACTCACAGGGAGAGAGTGAGACAGACAGACAGACAGTCAGGGAGGACTGGGAAACACCAGGCAGTGTGCAGATATCTCTCTAAGATAGAGAGGAGTGACTGAGAGTCAGCAGTCTGTGCACAGATATCTACTCAATAGATAGAGTCTCCAGTGTGTACAATTAATTCCCTGAGAGAGATAAAGAGAGAGAGAGTGAATGAGAGAGAGGACTGACAGTCAGCAGTCAGTGTCCAGATATCTCCCTGAGAGAAAGAGGGTGTACTGAAAGACACCACTCAGTGTACAGATATCTCCCTGAGAGAGAGGGGACTGAGGGACACCAGTCAGTGTACAGATATCGCCCTGAGAGAGAGAGAGGGGTCTGAGAGGCACCAGTCAGTGTACAGATATCTCCCTGAGAGATAGAGAGTGTACTGAGAGATACCACTCAGTGCGCAGATATCTTTCCAAGAGAGAGCGAGAGTTGGGTCTAAGAGACAACGCTCTGTGTAAAGATCCCTCTCTGACAGAGTGGAAACTGACAGAGACCAGTGAGTGTACAGATATATCTCTGACAGCGAGAAAGGCGACTGAGCGTCGCCAGTCAGTATCCAGGTATCCCCATCAGAGCGAGCGGCTGAGAGACACCAGTCAGTGTACAGATATCTCCCTGAGAGAGAGAGTGCGGACTGAAAAACACCAGTCAGTGTACAGATACCTCCCTGGGGGAGGGAGAGGGTGCAATGGGAGATATAGCGTACGGAGAGACACCAATCAGTGTAAAGATAACTTCCTAAGAGAGCGAGTGAAGGAATTGAGAGGCACCAGTCAGTGTACAGATATCTCACTGTGACAGAGAGTGAGAGAGGGCGAGATAGAGATAGAGAGCAAGAGAGAGAGAGAGAGAGGACACTAAGGGACTGAGACACACCAATCAGTGTAACGATAACCCCATAAGAGAGATCGAGTGAGGGAATTGAGATACACCAGTCAGTGCACAGATATCTTAATGTGACAGAGAGTGAGAAAGGGCAAGAGAGAGATAGAGAGCGAGAAAGAGAGAGAGATAGAGATAGAGAGACAGGGAGAGAGAGAGAGAGAGAGAGA
>NW_025192564.1:0-1387 GCF_004010195.1 Chiloscyllium plagiosum
GTCTTTCACTTTTCAGAATGGGTTGCAGGTTTCCATTCATAAATATGTAAATCCTAGAACTTCTTTTATGTCACATTCTCAAGATAACTTCAAGTTTTATTTAAAAAAATGACATCACAGATCAGACAATGCATAAAATGTGTGAGGTTGGATTATGTCTGTATCCCAATCTTGAGACAGACTGGTTCTATTTCCAAAGCAGGCATTTATAAACGATTACAAGGATTAACTGCTTGCATTTACTGCCTGCAAATTGTGTGCTTTTGGAGCAAAATAGAATGTATCTGCAAATATCATTCTGAAAATGCAAATTCACTCCATAGACTTCATGTGTGTTTGCGTGCATGACAGAGAGTGTGAATGTCTGCATGTGAGCGTGTGCATATGAGTGTGAGCGCGCCTGAGGAAGTTTGTGTTTGCATGTATGCATGCTTCGTAATGCGCGTGTGTGTCATTGTGAGGAGTATAAGCCTGTGGCATGATTTGTGCGTGGGTGTGAGAATGGAGGGTGTATGTGTATGTGTCAAGAGAGAGCATGTGTATGAGAGGCGGTCTTTGTGAGTGTGAGAGTACGTAAGAGTGTGCATATGTGTGTGCATGCGTGCGCGTGCGCACGTGTGCGTGTTTGAGAGAGTGTACAGTGTAGTAGTGGAGTCACCTGTATTGTGACATGAACCCAATGTCCCAGTTGAGGCCATCCTCATGAGGACCCTGTCTTTCTGGACTGACCCACGAGAAGAAACATTCTTTCCAAGTCCACCTTTTGAAGTCCATTTTGTGTCTTTGTCACTTCAAAAGAATCACGCCTCACTTTTCTCAGCTCCAGTGAAAAGAAGCCAAGACAATTAATTTTCTGCTTAAACCAAATATTAATCAAATAATCCTGCGCTGAACCACCTCCAATGTTTTAATATCCTTCCTTAAATAAAGAGACCTAAACTGTTGTGGTGATGGAGATACACTCCTGTAAGACAGTGGAAGGTATTCCATTGTCCTCCTGACTTGTGCTTTATAGGCATACTTTGAGGAGTCAAGAGCTGAGTTATTCATTACATAATCCTGAGCTTACAAACTGCTCTTGTAGCCACAGTTGGTTGTGTTCAGTTTCTAGTCAATGGTAACTCCCAGGGTGAGAAATACGGAGGGATTCAGTGATGTTAATGCCTTTGAAATAAATGACCAATAATTAGATTCTCTCTTATTGGAGATTACCATTATATGCCACTTGTGTGCAGCAAATATGAGTTGCCAGTTTTTAACCCAAACCAATTTATTGCATTTGGAATTTGTAAATACAACTTCAGAAGTGACAAATGGCGTAGAACATTATGCACTCATTGATGAAGCAACTGAGAATGCTTGTGCCTAGGACAGTATCCTCAGGGGC